>NW_016161013.1:0-39577 GCF_001687245.7 Rhagoletis zephyria
GACACATTGCAACCATATACATTGCATATTTTAAATATTCAATACAGCAGTGAACAAATTTTCTGAATTTTCCATTTTTAAAACACCAATGGTAACCAATAANTATTAAATTAAGGATATAGAATCATACCGTCATAATCCTTGTTTAATTCTCTGTAAAAACCATGTATAAAAAAGGAGGGGGTTTCAAGAACTATTTTTAAAATATTTTGTTTTATGTGACGAGATTTTTTATTTTGTGTGAGACTACATTTTTTTGCAGTTTGTTTTCCAAAACCTATGATGAGATAGGCTGACTTCCATAACGTATCAATACAATGTTTGGATACTGTTATACTGCGGTATTCAAACTGTTTGTATATGCAGAGTTGCGACACATTGCAACCATATACATTGCATATTTTAAATATTCAATACAGCAGTGAACAAATTTTCTGAATTTTCCATTTTTAAAACACCAATGGTAACCAATAAGAAACGAAGCATCAACTTTGTTTATGATGCGCTGATTGTTCTAGTGATGGGTTTCGATAACTTTTCGAATTCATTTTGGAAAAGTATACATTGTCAATATTTTGAAGTATTAAAAACAAACGCAACTTCTTAGCCACTTAAAATTTGAACATTGTTATATTAAAATTGAATGGGCTATAAAACTGTATGCATAATTTTCTTTAAAACTCTGAGTAAAAAGTTTAAAAGTTTGATAAAAATTCGTTAAATTTTCCTTAATTTTATACTCAGCTTGAAGTTTGATTTATATGGTTTTGTTTATAGCATGAACCACAATTTTGTACAAAAATACCAAACAAAATTATAGTTTGCAAAACATTGAGAATATTTAAGAAGCACAGGCTGTTTTTGCAAAAATTTAAAAATTTTGCGGATTCCGATAGAAAACCTATCTAGTAAAATTACTTTTTTAGGAAGATTTTTCTTTAAGGCGACGTACCCCTAGAAATGGGCGTGGCAATTTTAGAACTAAAGTTACCAAACGAAGATTTTATTGCAGATTTCGGCAGAATTAACAACATTTGTTTCGCTATCTGTATTGCTATTGTACTGCCGAAATCCACAATGAAATCTAAACTTTTGAACTTTGGTCCTAAAATTGCCAAGCCCATTTCTAGGATATTCTTTGGTTGGTGGTTGGGGAGCAAAAGCTGTTAACAAAGGGATATATTGCCCAAATCCGAAATTGAATTTTGGTTTTGTTAACTCTAGTTCTTAAACTGCGGAGTGCAATAGGGTATAGTCGTTGTGCTGGGTATGCAGTTACAGTTGCACGGCTATACTCAATCCCGACTCTTGCGTCCTCGATCGCACACTCTGGGAAATGTGAGCAGCCCATGTGCATGACGCGGTAACCAACCCGATTGGAGCATTGGGTCACGACAGGAACAGAGAGAGCTTCGGTAGGGCCACTCCGACTTATTCGGTTTAAGGGCTCACTGAAGTCTGGAGCGTCTGCCCACCTGGAGGTGCGGCTACAACCGGGCGTCTGTCTTGGAGCAAGCGGCCCAAAATGTGTATCCGGTTGAAAAACCATCCATCCAATGAAAAAACTAAAAAAGCTTCGGAAAACTGCATCCCCAGGCGTTGACGAACCCCGCAAACGGAACAAGGACTACGAATTACGGATATGCCCATGGAATGTCTGGACCCTCTATAGGGATGGTGCATGTATCCAACTGCTGGATTTCATCGCGATCACCGCCGTTCAGGAAATGCGATGGGCGTTACATGGCTGCAAAAAAATTGCAGCATGCGACATCAGATTTGTTCTTGTCTCCCGGTTCACGCCCATCAGTGAGCGAATCGCCACAATCCACATAACGGCGAAATTTATTAACATCAGGANAGTGCAATAGGGTATAGTCGTTGTGCTGGGTATGCAGTTACAGTTGCACGGCTATACTCAATCCCGACTCTTGCGTCCTCGATCGCACACTCTGGGAAATGTGAGCAGCCCATGTGCATGACGCGGTAACCAACCCGATTGGAGCATTGGGTCACGACAGGAACAGAGAGAGCTTCGGTAGGGCCACTCCGACTTATTCGGTTTAAGGGCTCACTGAAGTCTGGAGCGTCTGCCCACCTGGAGGTGCGGCTACAAGCGGGCGTCTGTCTTGGAGCAAGCGGCCCAAAATGTGTATCCGGTTGAAAAACCATCCATCCAATGAAAAAACTAAAAAAGCTTCGGAAAACTGCATCCCCAGGCGTTGACGAACCCCGCAAACGGAACAAGGACTACGAATTACGGATATGCCCATGGAATGTCTGGACCCTCTATAGGGATGGTGCATGTATCCAACTGCTGGATTTCATCGCGAAATACCATCACCGCCGTTCAGGAAATGCGATGGGCGGGACATGGCTGCAAAAAAATTGCAGCATGCGACATCAGATTTGTCCTTGTCTCCCGGTTCACGCCCATCAGTGAGCGAATCGCCACAATCCACATAACGGCGAAATTTATTAACATCAGGATAATTTGTGTGCACGCCCCGACGGAAGAGAAGGACGATGAGACTAAGGAGCTTTTCTATGAGCGTCTAGGAGAAGCGTATGAGCGCTAACACCTGCATCGAAACATCCACAAAGCGACTTGGGTGTCCCCAGATCAAAGAACAGATAACCAAATTAATTATGCGCGATAGATGGAAGATACGCTTCGAGCGTTCTTGACGTGCGCTCTATCCGAGGTGCCAGCAGGATCACTACCTTGTTGCAGCTAAGGTCCGCATGCGCCTGTGTGCAATAAAAAACGTGCATCAGGCAACGCGGGGAAACTTTGACATCGCAAAGCTGCAGTCGAAACGGACAGCCGAAAAATTTAGCAACCGACTCTCAATCCTATTTAATGAAGCAACTCCTCATCGCCTGGATATAAATGAGCAGTTAGACTCTATCTCCCAATCTCTTCGTACCGCTGCGGAAGAGGTTGCAGAAAGTTGTGAGTGCGAAGAGCTTGAAATGCTGGAATGCGGCCGAAAATTCTATCAGAAAATAAGGCAGCAATCAAATGGTTTTAAGACCGGGGCTAGCTCCCGCAAAGATGAAAATGAAAATCTGGTAACAGATGTCCAGAGTGAGATAGTGGCGTCAAAGGTGGGGCGTCTGATGAAGGAGAACCCGAACCAATGTATAGGGACGTCCCTCAACTCGACCAAGACGAGGTGAGAACAGCAATAAAGCAGCTTAAGACAAACAAGGACCTCGGAGCCGACGGTATACGAGCTGAGCTGTTTAAAGCCGTTGGCGTATGTACCAACTTTTAAGCAGAATTTGGTCTGATGAAGGCATGCCCGAAGACTGGAATCTCAGTGTATTTTGCCCAATCCACAAGGTGCCGTTTGCGCCAGTTATCGCGGAATATGCTTTCTTAATATTGCATACAAGGCCCTGTCTACGATACTATGCCACGAACCAGCTGATTGGGCCTTATCAGTGTGGCTTCAGATCTGATAAATCCACCATTGACCAAATTTTCACAGTACGTCAAGTTCTGGAGAAGACACTGGATAAGCAAATCGACACACACCATCTTTTTCTCGATTTTAAAGCCGCTTTTGATAGCACGAAGAGGAGCTCCCTGTACGACGCCATGTCCAAATTTGGGCCCCCGCAAAACTAATACGGCTATGTATAGTGACGTTGAGCACAACCTTCAACTCCATCCAAATTGGCAAGGACCTCTCCGCGCCGTTTGAGATCAAACGAGGTTTTAGACTAGGCGATTCACTCTCGTGCGACTTTTCAATGTGATCCCGGAAAGCGTAATAAGAGCAGCCAATCTTAATCGCAGCGGTACCATATATAGCAAAAAACGATGCTGCTGGCGTATGCAAATGATATCGCTATAGTAGGTCTGAAACAAAGGGTCGTAACCACAGCATTTTCCAGTTAAGAAAAAGAAGCTAAAGAGGTTGATATAGCGGTGAACGAGGGCAAGACAAAGTACCTCCTGCGTACACGTCACTGTTGGCAGATATAACTTTGAACTTGCCAACAGGTGCTACTTTGGACTCGGTAGGCAATTTAAAAGCAGAGCCCTCTCTCGACGAAGGAAAATGACGCATTACAATTCTCTCATCATGCCCGTAAGCAAATTACAAAAAATATTTGCGTCTCACAAAATAAACCATCTCGTCATTAAAAAAAATAAAAAATGTTTTAAAACTTGTTTTAGAAAAACCTAATAATTTTTAAATATGGTTTTTATAGAAAACCAAACAAGCAACGCGATGGTATGATTTTAAATCCCTAATTTACTGGTCTTCACTATATGAATCAACTTCAAAGTTCAACGGTTTATAGCTAAGATAGTAGCTTTAGGACAGAGGTGGGGAGCTTCGGCAGAGCATTTTTGTAGTGTGCATGCGAACAAGTCGATCAGTTGAATGAAGCATTCGCTGCCTTCTCAATCAGAGCATGCACGTATAGGTACCCGAATCCGACGTGAATACACCCGCCGGGCGGACGCTTTAAAACGATGTTAAGGTGAAGTCTCTACGATGAGCAGAACCGGAGAAATAATTGAAGAATAATATGATTAGTCAGAATCACGAAAAAGTCCAAACTTTGATAAATTATATTTCCGAAGAAAAATATTCCTCGAATATGTGCGTTTCACGAATAGACCCCATAAAAGAAATTTTAAACGAATCGGAGACATGATACCGAATTTGGTGTACGATAAGAAAAAGAATGCCTCACCTATAAACTTGCACGCCGTTATTACCTAAGCGCTACCTGCCATGACCCAGCCAGGCACCAGTCGTTATCCTTTTTGCTACGTATTCTCCTCAACATAATGAGCAAAAGCGTAAAAACTACCAGCATACAAGCACTCAAGCATATGTATACACATACCGGCGATTACTTATGCAGTGTACTCGTATAATACATGTGCCGCGATTTATTGTTTTCTGTTTTAATGAAGCCGCTGCTTTGATTTGTGAACTCAGGCAGCAAATACCAGGGGCGGGTGTGTGTCGTTCCCACCACCAATAGTAGATTGTTGTAAAATGCATGTCTCTGCATATGCATAAGGAATTTATATACATAGATACATCCCTGCAGCAATAAGGCGACCTATTTTCCGTAATGGACTAGTACTTCACAGGTTAAAATTTGGACATTTGCTTGCATCGAAAATATCAGCCTTCGATCAGTCCCCAAGGAATCGGTCTAGAGATAGACAAAACGTACAGTTTGGCAGTGACATGGTGGTGTTGTCTGGCAATTCAATAAAAAAAATTAAAGAACACCACCCTATAAATGCCCCAATCGCTTCGTCTGGCCTTGATTCAAAGTGAACATTTGAACACACATTTACACGTGTGGCTGTAGCTCAGTGCGTAGAGATGCTTGCCACTATTTGTTAGCTTTCAGGAGGGTCCGGGTTCAAATGCCGTCAGAAGCAACATGGTTGTAAAATGATAAAATACTTTTTTTTGTGTTTCCGAAATATGAAAAAGCATCTGTGCAGAACGTAATCGTGTTCCAAAGTAAAAAATCTCCGAAGCCGGACTAGTCCAGGACTATCTTACGGTCACTGTTGAGTGGACCGGTCCTTATCCAATGACACCCTATGCTAAAAATGGCAGTTGAAACCATTGGCAGGGAAATTATGAGGGACTAGTACTGGTAACAATAGGAACTATCTGAGGGCTAACCTAGGGTGAGTCTGAATTGCTGCAGGGATACTACATGCATGCATTTGTATAGAGTACATGTATTTAGGTACTACGTGTGTATGTAGGCTAATTCAAGAGGTATGGAAACTGTTTAAAATGATACATTCATACGAAAAACAAACATAAACATACATATATTCCCATATGTACGTAGTAGGGATGTTGCGAATGTGGAATTTTAGACATCCGCGGATTCGAATGCGGGTGCGAATATCTAATAGCTAACATCCGCAGATGCGAATGCGAATGCGTGGCATTGTGGCGAGGTCAAACCAGATGTGTCAAGTTTTTCTAAAGCTTTTAAAAAGAATTCTTCATTCTCATTACTTTGGCTGTTTCGAATTTGAGGAATCTGTAACTTCATCAACGTTTTTCTATTTAATTTCTGAAATTAATTTTTAATACTCTTCTTCAGCGACTGGTTTGAAAAATTTGTGCTTATAGCGAGCTAAATAGGTGGATACGAAAAATAAATCATTATTTTCCAGCAAAGAAAATTTTGAACAAAATTCTGTTTACAATATCGTGGTTGCCAGCCGCATCGGATCAGAATATTGTTATTTAAAACAAAAGCACCCTGTATTTATAAGCATTTGAATCTCAGATAGTTACGTAATTCTTATCTTATTAAAGGTCAGACCTAAAGTTTTTTTAATTATTTGAGCATCGATTCTCTTTATAGCCAGACGTTTATCATTTCTGCTGGAAATCCCTATTGAAGGAGCTTAACCTTTGACTTTAAATCGCAAAAAAGTGGCAGTTTTACCACAGAAGTTTTTAGCCAATGATCCAATGTATATCCCTATGAAAAAAATATTGCCCGACAAATAAACAAAATTATTGTTTTTAAAATTTTTGCTAATAATAAATTCCCCAAAGAGCCCCATTTGAAATTATAGAAACGAATATATGCATGTAACATCAAAAGAAAATCATGAAAATTTATTAGTTTTTTTAAGATTGGTCCAAAAAATCATAATAAAAAAAAAACATTGTTAAAAAGACTATGTTCTCTTTGACGTACGTCAAAGGTCAAGTAGAAGTTGGAACTTGTATGGGTGCCCATTGGTAGCTCGGTTATATAGCTTAAGAAATAATATGTTTAAAGACATTTTTATCAAAGTTGATAAATATGACGTTTGACCAGTTTTGTTACACAAATACTCCCACGAACACAGGCAAATATATTGGCTACAATTTGTAATTTTGTTTGCCATATATACGTTTTATCGGTGTACTTGCACAACATTCGCATTCGCAAAAGCTCCGCATTGATTATTGCGAATCCGAAAGCCATTACGAATGTTGAAATTAATGCGTAAGCTCCGCGGTTTCGAATGTGAATGCGAATATTCGCAACAACCCTGGTACGTAGTTAGAAAGGCTTTATTTTCATGCGTTCAGGGAAGTAGAAAACGGTCATAAAGAATGCTTCCTACATATATGAGTGAACTAGTGTGAACAATTCATGCGTGGTCATGAATTTCCACAAATAAATTCAAATTCTAGCGAATTGCAAGCGAATGTACGGTGTCGTTGTTTTATGTACATTTCTTGATAAATTTAAGATGGACTTTTTGTAATATTTTCAGTCTTGTACAAAAATTTTAGTGAACGGACGTGTTGTGCGATACTATTTTCAGAACAAACGTGTTTTTACAAGATGTGTATTTGCATACATATGTAAATACTAGTTTTTTGTATGTCCCCGTATATTATAATGTATCAGAAAAGTAGCATTTACATATGGGGATACATATCTTGGCAGAATGCTTTAATACTGTTCCATTAATGAATTTTTGTATGTTTGAGACATGAATACAGCCATACGCATACAGCTGTAGTACAAGTGTATGATTAGAGTACGCATACGCTCTGAGAAACCACGCGTGGTAAATGGAAATGAAGATTCACTTATACTGGCATGTATACACAGCAGCAAACTCATGCCACTAACAGCGATGTCGTATGCATAAAAATTCTACTGGGATGTGTTTAAAAATGTACAAATGTATGTATGTTAGCACTTTACGCGGACGAATGTTCCGTCGCAAGTTGAAATTGTATTAAAAATTAAATATTAAAGTTTTAACGCTCGCTGTAATTTGCAATTTTTTTATCATGGGAATTTTTTGTAAAGGGAACTATACAAACCCTATAAACATTTTGGCGAACGTTCGAAAATTATCTTCGATATCCAGTATGCATATCGGACTGAGAGCGAACTCATAACAAACCTTAGTTTTCCAACGTTCATAGTATATTTGGAATACACTCAAGATGGCTTCGGAAAAAAAATTGAAACCTAGTCACAAACGAGATATTGAAACCGACCTCATACTCGAAGGGAAATATAAGACAATCACTCTCTCTCATTAATATTTTAATTCGATAATGGGCTGGATTTCGAATTCATAACGAGGAGAAAATACATCGTATAACGAGGGTTCCGTTTTGCTGGAGAATGGCTTAGTTCTCAAATCGAATACTATTTAACCTATTCCACTTGAAAAAATGTTAGCTTTTTAATCATTTTCGAATTGTTAACCATTATTTTCAAGGCAGGAATTAACAGTGGGAAGGTATAAAATATCTTGCCAGCAATTGACTGTACTCCCATCTCCTCAATGAAAATATCAGGGGCCTAGAACGCGTTCTAGTTTTGGTTAAGTTCTGCATATTTACGTTTCCACAAAGGAATTAAACGGCAACAAAAGTATTGAGAGCAGTTTGAACGGAAACCAAATGAGAAAAAAAGTTTGTCGACATTTCCATAAAGAAAACAAGTAAGAAAGTCTAAGTTCGGGCGGAGCTGAACATTAAATACCCGGCGCAAGTATTAAATATATATTTTCCACCTTTCCGAAAGCTACCGCTACATGATAAGCGGGTGTATAAATATTAAGTAAACTAGCATCCTTAAATTTCGAAATATTGAAATTTCAAGCATTTCTGAAATTTACCGTTATATGAAAAGCGGCCGTAATTTTAGTCTGATTTCAATAATTTTCAAAGGTTTGCTTTTATGTGGCAAGCACAATAATATACCGAGTTTGGTACAAATTGCTAGAACTGTTACCGATATACATAAATGTGATCATAAGTGGGCGGTGCCACGCCCATTTTCCAAACTTTTATCATAAGCGTATTTCCTGATAAAGAATTGTTGCAACCGTCAATTTTGAATAAATTAGCTTTAATATTTACTGATTTATCGAGGATTTCGTATTTCTCGAAATTACCGTTATATGGGATGTGGGCGTGGTTATTGTCCGATTTTAAAAATTTTCGGCCATTTGGTATGCTGTACCAGGGTCAACAACTGTGCCAAGTTTGGAAGAAATTGGTGCAGCGGTTACCAAGATATACACATGTAACCATAAGTGGGCGTGGCTACGCCCATTTTCCAAAAATTTATAATATTCTTATTTTTCGTCTAAAAATTATTGTAAATATCAATTTTGAGTGAATTATCTTCAGTAGTTACTAAAATATCGCAGTTTTCGTATTTCTGGAAATTACCGTTATATGGGAAGTGGGCGTGGTTAAAGTCCGATTTCGCCCATTTTCAATACCAACCTACCTTGGATTAAGGGAAACCTACGTACCAAATTTCGTTGAGATATCTCAATTTTTGCTCGAGTTATCGTGTACACGGACAGACGGACAGACGGACGGACAGACAGACATGGCTTAATCGATTTCTTTTTTCATCCTGATCATTTATGTATACATTTGTCTATATCTATCTCGATTCGTTTTGCCTGTTACAAACAACCGTTATGTGAACAAAGTTATAATACCCTTGTGCACAAGTTCGCTCGGGTATAAAAATTCGAACAAAACTTTTTGGAACGCTCTTAAGAAGAACAGAATGAGAAAAAACTTTCGGGAAAATTTCCAATGAGAACGACAGTATCGAGAACGTTTTCAAGGTTGATCTAATACGAACAAAAGTCTGAGGAACGTTCTGCTAGAGAACAAAACGAGATCAAAAGTTTTGAGAACTTAACTGCGTGTTGGAATAAAAAATCGTTTCAGTGAGAACCAATTATGCTAATTCTAAGCCGGAGGAAGTCTGGGTCAGTTCAACTTCCAAATCGTTTATGTGTACCGTCCATTTATGGAACAATTTTTAATTTATTGTGCAAGAAAAGCTCGGCTCTTAAGTTTTTCGATGACTTTATTTCCATAATTACACTGGAACAGGGCTTCAGAGCAAACGTTTTATTCTATCGTGCCGCTCTAGCTACCCTTAACTTAACTTTTTCCTGTGCGTCACTGTTTATATTTAGAGTAAGCAAAACTTAATTTTATTGACGTTCAATTAAGTATGTTCAAGCACAACCAATCGCACTTTTTTGGAACTTCTGTGTGGAAGGATTTTCGCTAAAAAAAAAATCCAAACTTTTTGTTGCTGCTGTCAAAAAAATTAGAAATCTGAGACGTCACGCTTTAAAATTTCATACAGTTCTCTGTACAATGTATTTCACTAAACTATTAAACGTCTGCACCGATTTGGTTCGTATTTTGAACATATGCCAGCACCTTGAAAATAAATATTTCGACCAAAAATTTACTCGGTATTTAGCTCGGGATATTCCTAAAATTCTTATACAGATCAAAACTTAAAAAACCAATATATCTCTAAAACGAATAACGCTGGGGAACTGAAACTTAGCACTGATGCATATATTGCAAATGCATTGGAAAAGGGGGCGTCGCACCTTCCATACAAACTGAACTTCTCATATAACTTATCTGTGGAACCGCTTATGCTAACGTCCTGAAATTAAACACAGCTACATATGTTATAAATACCGTACTTATGGCGAAAGGTGGCAATTATTGGAAGGGCTGCATCGACATACATTTACGTAAACGCGCAAGTATCATTCGATTGGGAACCATTTTTTTATTTTCTTAAAAGCGCAATGTCTGAAAAAAACGCCAAAAATCGCCATTTTTTTTTTAATACAACTCATGAAATCCATTTAACAAATCTTTTATTTTAAAAATGAGATATTGTTTTTGGAACCAAAAACGAATATAATACCTTCAGGGGGTAATAATAAATAACACAAATCACTTATATAGTAGTGATGTGCAAACAATTTTCTTTAAAAATACGCATACTTTTTAAAAATATTTGTTTCAACAAATTTTGCAATAGGACTGCGCAATTATTATAACTCATATTAATCATCCGCTTTTCAGAGCTCGGCCCTAAAATTTAAATAAAAACCTACATTAAGGCAGAATCAGCTATTTCTACAATTTCTTCAAAATCACCTATAGTGTCTGAATGGCTTACATTTCTGTTGTTGTCAGATATTGAGCTATTTAACTTTGATAACATATTGGAAATGTTTTGCAGCGGAAACTATTAGCCTTCATATAACACTTTATTTGAACAATTGAATTAAGACTTTTCAACCCCATCCTATTTCGAATCTTAGTTTTTGTTGAATTTATTACGGAAAAATACGCTCAACAAAGCATGTAAGTGCGGCAAGGATAATAATATGTTGCGGTCTTCACTCCGTAAGCAATTATCCAAAATTGTTCAGAGTCGCATGGAACGGTTCTGAGAAAAGTTATTCCATGGGAAAGTTAAAAGATTTAAATATTCAGTATCCGCTAATTTTCTTTCCTTCAAAGTCAAATAGTGAATTGGCAGGTCCTTGAAACTCGCCCTCTTGTGATTCACACACTTTTCTAGTGACATAATCAAAGCTTTTTTTTAAGTATTTAATTGGCTAGGTAATCGTTTTAAAAGTTCTTCGATTAGTGTGATTTAACATTTTTGACAGTCTTTTAATGTGCTTCTTAAGTCAAGTTTATCCCACAGTTCATTTGCCTCTTCTGTAAAATTATCGTGGAAAACTAAGTTTTGTATATTTTTATAACTGGAAAAAATTTATTTCAATGGAAAAAATCGCCAAAAATAGCCGATGGCGATTTCCTAATTTTTTACGCGCAAATATCCAAAAAAAGTCGCCAAATCTGGACACTCTGCTTGTGATAACCAAGCTGGATTATCGTAGACCATAGCTGGATTATCGTATACCATAGCTGGAATATCGTAGACCATAGCCAGAAATGCCACAGATTTATTACTTCACTGTGTTCAGCGAGGAAAGGTTTGAATTTGTGAATTGCATAAAAAGTGTATATCGACTTCAGAACGAGCGAATCGCGTGTGTTTTGGTTTAGTGCGGAAAATGCAAAAGTCGCTTCAACAAAACGGCGGCAAGTCAAAGGAAGATTTTGCTGATTGAAGGTAATGATCCTGATCGTATTCGTGGGTTAAAGGCATATTCTTTCCTTGTTCCCAAACCGAATGTACGAGCAGCGGAGAATTAAAAAAAAAATATCCATCCTTAAAAAACACCATTCCAATCATCTTCAGAATGTTGACTTCAGCTTTTGCATGAAATTAAAAAATACTTTGTTTTATGGAATAGAAAAATTCTTCTGAGAAATTCATGTCCCAGTTTACAAAAACAACTTCAATTTTGAAATTGTCAGACTAAAGCGCAAATTTTTCGATTTTTTTTTTATTGTCTGCTCTTTCAAGTTTTTAAATTGCTGCATCTAATCAACTCGTTTTTAAAAGTCCTTTGATTCTTTTGGCACAAGCAAATTATTTAAGGTGTTTCAAAATACAATCATTTTGAACTGTCAATCATCGAACAGGTCAGGTGGTCATCCGGCAAATCCAACAAAGCGCAAAAAAGGCCACTTGTGGATTGAATTGTAGTGACTTAAATTGATCAGTTGGAAATTGTGTGTGTGCCTTGATAATAATAACAAATATCCTTAAGTGAAATATACGTATACATAGCTTTAGACGCTCATAAAAGACAAAATATAAATTATTGGTGGTATCGATGTTGCAAAGAAATTCCCTATAGTAACACAAATGCGATGAGTACTTCGGGTAAGTATGTCCATTAGTGGAATTATGATAACATATTTATTGCCATCGTAAATAAGGAACAAGTTCGAGTATTAAAAATACAACTAAAAACAATATACCTCTTCGTTTGCTATATCCCACCCAATTTCCGGGAATCCTTGCCAGCTGCGGATACGCAATAATGCCATTGTTTTATTTGTTGATTATTCTTGATTGTGAATTACCGCATAAAGTATAATTGTCAGTTGAACGGTGTGCAGCATCCCAGCAAACATTTATAGCAAAAAGGAGTACTTCTTCTTTTTTGGCGCTAAAAAAAAGGAGTACTATTTCGCAGAATTTACCCGCATAATGGACTGATACTGGAGTCCACAATGAAAGTTTTTCCCTTTTGCGAAAGTCTACTTATGTCAGAATTATTCATAATATGTACCTAAGTATGGGAAATGGGATATGCATGTATGCATATTTGACTCTTATTGGCTTCATAGAAGGCATAATTTGGATTATTTTCGGTCCACATGCGGACAATTTTATACAACCTGTTTTTCTTGTTCAAAACCCAAGAGACGACCATTAGGGCAACCCCAGTAGTCTATCATACCTAAAAAAACGGCAACACTTAACGGTTGTTTGTAAAAGCCTAAAGGAATCGAGATAGATATCGGCACATGTATATATAAATGCTCAGGATGAAAAGAAAAGTCGATTAAGCGGTGACTGTCTGTCCGTCCATCCGTCCGTGTTCACGGCAACTCGAGATATATCAACGAAATTTGGTATGTAAGTTGCCCTTTATCCATGGTAAGTTGGTATTGAAAATAGGCGAAATTGGACTGTAAAACGGTAATTTCGAAAAATGGATCCAAATTGTTTAATATTAGTATGTGAAGTAGAATTTTGCTAAGAAATAATATTATATGAAATTGGAAAATATGCGTCATCTCGCCAACTTATGATGAAATGCTGTATCTCAGTAGCCGCTTCAATAATCCTTAAAACTCGGTGCGAGCCTTACCTAGGGTGCAGCTAAGAAAAATGTTGAAAATCTTTGAAATCGGGCAATAACCATGCCCACCTCCCATATAACGGTAACACGTAAACAGAAACACGATAACTGATATAAATCAATAACTACTGAAGCTAATTCACTTAAAATCGATTATTGCAATAAACACTTAGCAGAAAAGTAGATTATTATAAATTTTGGATAACGGGCGTGACGCATAATTTACCTCAAATGTGTATCTCGGTGCCCTTAACCTTAATAACCTTGATACGGAAAAGCAATTGAAAATTATTCAAATCGGACTAAAATTACACCCTCTTCCCGTATAACGCTAAATTTCAAACATACGAAAACGCCGATATTTCAGTGACTGAGGGTGCTAATTTACTCCAAGTTAATACTTACAAGGATCTCTTAACAATAAATTAGACTGCTATAGAATTTGAGGAATTGGGCGTGGTACCGCCTACTCCAAGGTTTACATATCTCGGTTTATCGATTTCTATCAATCTTGGCTCAAATATATTATTAAGTCTCACTCAGCATATTTTCGAAAACGTTTGAAATCTGAAAAACATCCCTGCTTATCATGCAAATGTAATATAGAAAAAATTTAAACGCCGATATTTGATACCAGCGTCGGGTATATAAAGTTCGGTTTCGTCCGGACTTATACTATTTGACTTGAATATACTGCGCACGCTTTGATGTTTTGACGAGATTTCGAAAGAAAATCGGTAAATCAATGAAAAAAATGCTAAGGTGCACAGTGGTCGAAGAAGCCATGTTTTACGCGAAATATTAGAAGGGCTGTTACGATTATAATAAAACTGCGGGATCGTAGTATTGTTGTAATGCTAAATCCGAATATGCTATAAAATTTATAGGTTGACATTTGCCAATTTTTCTAAAATTAAGATTTTTTTTTTTAAATGCCACTGATGACGTTTTTTGACATGCTCATCACGAATTTTATGTCAAATTAAAACCTTGACAATTGACAACTCTTAAATGGACTGTCAATTTTTCTAAAAATATGATATTTTTAAAAAATGCCACTGATTAGGTTTTTAGACAAGGTGATCAAGAATTTTGTGTCAAGTTCAAACTTTGAGAGTTGACAGATGTCAGATAAACTGTTAATTTTTCTAAAAATAATCTAAAAATAATGGTGCATTTACATGGTATGAATCTGTTCATAAGCCGTATGAATTTTCCTATAAAAGAAGCACCAACTCTATGAAGAAATGATTGAAAGCGATATAGTATTTTTGTGTAAACAACAAATAAAAAAATTTCATTTTTTCGAAACTAGAAGCTTATTTTTTGGTTAAATGTGCTTTAAAAAGGACCTGCCAATAAAGAATTGGGGATTGCTATTTTTGCATATTTGTAATGCTTCCATTTAAACACCTTTGTGGAAAACCCATTTTTAGTTCAGAATTGCTTGTTTACGATTAGGGATGCCGTTTGCTTCCGTTTCTCAATGGATTTAGTACTTGAAAACCTCGTATGTGAGGTTGCCTAAATTTTATAGGAGAGAGTAAAACTTGTCCTAATTAAAAACGGTTCTCTCTTTTAAACTTAATTATCTCTTCTCCTTATGTCTAAGTATCGATATTTTATTATAAATGGCTAAGGGCTTGATGCCAGCAGCTTCCGGTGACCAAATATCTTGTTTGGCACAAATTTCAGTTTCGAGGTTTTGCAGAACCACGATACGCGCTTTTGTAATTTAAACGACGATATACATATCGGCGCTTACACAATATTTCAGGTTAGTGTTTGGCTTAGCTTCTCCTCCCATTTGTGGCGTGCGTGATTCTGTCACACAAAGTAAATGACAATTTTACGCCGACTCCGAACGCCAATTGTATTTTTATGAGAAGCTGTTTCCATGACAGAATACACCCGGAGGTTTACTATTAACAACAGAGGGGCAACCGCTCTTAGAAAAAAACTTTTTGGTTTTTTATATTTTGATGTTGGTGGGAAACTGGGCTTGAACTCAGGCGCTGCGTAATGCTCTTCAGCAGCCGCCACTACTTGTCATCGGAGTGTATATATGTAATATAAAAAAGAATGAGAGGTACTATAAGAAAATGCACCCAAAATTCAGGAACAAATGAAAAAATGCTCCTTGAAAATAATTCACATGTATAAATTAAAAGATATAAGAAAAGGAAAAGTTAGAAAAAATAGCAATGCGGTTTGAAGGAAACATGAGACCATAAAATGTTTGTTGGTTTCGTTAATTCTCTGAACCTTTTAAGATATGACACTCCATTCTTTGCAGTAGTTTGCAAATATACACTAATTGTTCTAAAATCGCAAATATTTTCGTGGAATGTTTTTCTTTGATTTCAAATTGAAAATACATTACGATCATATTGTACCGAAATAAGTGCGGTATCCCTGCATTTTGTAAAAGCCAGAAAGAAGCAGAAACTGTATGAAAAAATGAAAGGGAGAAGTATACATGCCTTCTATAATTTTGACTTATATGTATATTTGGCAAATCTTTGTGTAAACAACAAAAAATACATATTTTCATTTCTTTGCACCCTTGGAAAATATAGGCTTATTTTTACTTAAATGTGATATAAAGCTCATTAAAATGTTCTGTAATGTCTTGTTTTTAAGCTTTTTATCATAGTACTTTGTATTTCTATTGTCCACTATACATGAGCTGCTTCTATTTAAAAAGTTTTAGTACAAAGAATTTCTTTGTTTTGAATTTGTTTATTTATTGTTTTTCATTTTTAAAATTCATACTTTTGACATGTATGTGAATGGCGGAGTTGCCGTTTTCCTCCTTCTCGGTGGGTTTTTATATTAAAAAGGCATCAAAATGGGAAGAAACCTCCTTGGAATCTCTGCATCTGTTAAACTTTTTATGGGAATATGTATGAAAATCCAACTTGCTACAATTTCATATGCTTGACAGTATGTTAACAGTATCTCCCCATAATTTTTCATATGAAAAAATGTATTATATGCATCCTACACGATATCATTGAATTCCTCATTGGAACATGTAGTCCCTCTATTTTACGTATCAACAGTTCATATGGTTCCATACCATGTAAATGCACTATAAGTAAATATTTTTAAGATGCTACTGATTAGGGTTTTAGACGCGATAATCATGCATTTACGTCAAATTAAAACCTGTCGAAGGGGCTGTCGATTTCTCTAGAAATAAGGAAAATTTCCCAAGAATTAAACGTACCCTGTTTTAAGGCTCACTGATCTCGAGTTCTGTATCAGATTCAAACTTTTTCGGTCAAATAAACTGTAATTTTCAGTTGAATAACACAATATACATATATATGTATGTATATGTTAAGCAAAATATGATTTATCATATACGAAGGAGCATATCTGAAATAAATGTATGATCAAATTATGAAATAATAACAGTAATTATATTTATAAGTTAGGGATAGTTGGTATATTTTCAGCCCAAACAATTTGATCTAGGCCCCAATAGTTTTTTTAAGATTTTTCATTTTATATAAAATTCATTGCCAAAACTTTAGTTTTCTTATTTATAAAGTTATTCAGGCTCGAATTTTTGGAAATTTCGGACATCATATTGGATTTTGCACTTTAAATTTTCGAAAACTAGTTTGAAATTTGTAATGAGCGAACTTAAGAACCTCTAAATACCAAATTTCATGAAAATACAGTAATTTTTTTAATTCTTGGACGCTATATTGGATTCATTATTGGATTTTTATAGCTTTCATGAGCATGAAATGGTATTATAACTTTGGTCCGATGTTTGTAAGTACCAGAATAAGAAGAGATAGACCCATTAAAATGTATACTTAAATGATCAGAACGGCGAGCTGAGTCGATTTAGCCATGTCCGTCTGTCCGTCTGTTCGTCTGTCTGTCTGTCTGTCTGTCTGTCTGTCCGTCTGTTTGTATGCAATCTAGTCTCTCAGTTTTCGAGATATCCAGATTAAATTTGGTAGGTGGGTGTATTTTTATAATGTATTAATCATTTGTCGGAACCGGAAGAATCGGACCACTATAACATATAGGCTCCCATACAACTGATTGTTCAGATATGAGATTTTTCGTTATAACTTCTCCATTTATGCAGCTGGGAACATGGCATTCCGCAATATTTCCATCCATTATCAAAAACACGCTTCAGTGAAAATGGCGAAGATCGGGTCGCTATAACCTATAGCCTCCATACAACCGATTGTTCAGATTCGAGATTCTTTGTTATAACTTCTACATTTATGCAGCTATGAACATGGAATTTTGTAATACTTCTACCCATTATCAACAGAAAACTTAGAGTAAAAATTACAAAGATCGGGTCACTATAACCTATAGGTCTCATACAACTGATTGTTCAGATATGCGATTTTTCGTTATAACTACTCCATCTATGTAGCTCGAAACATGAAATTTCGCCCTATTTTCACTCATCATCAACAGAAAGTTTACAATAAAATTAACAAAGATCGGGTCACTATAACCTGTTTATTGCCCCCATACAACTGATTGTTCAGATATGGGGTTTTTACTGTAAAACTCCTTTATTTGGACAGCTAAAACCGATAAATTTCGTAAGCTATTTTTTAAATAATAATACAAAGTCTACTGAGAAAATCGTCAAAATCTGTGCTGTATAATCATAATCTCCTGTACCACTGATTGTTCAGATACCCGTTTTTGCGATATATGTATCTCCTTTATGTAGGAAGCTAAACCCATTAAATTGTGTTACCGGTTTACGTACCGATCACACAATAGTGAAAATCACTTAGATTGGTGCTATATAAGGTATATCTTCCATACCTCTGATTGTTTAGATCTGATTTTTTTATATATGTATCTCCTCTATCTATGCCTGCTGTGAATATATAAATTTATTCAAATGCAGTAATCTGTTAAAGTAAAATTTGCAGATGCTCATGAAAGGTATGAAGTCTTACTTGTTTAAAATTGAGTACAGCTTCGTTAAGGCACATCTTATAAATGACATGATGCTAAATATAGAATAAATTACATTAATATTTAATATTTTCATACTTACACTTACAACTTCTAAACTTGGTCTAGTGAAAGAAAATTGGACGCCACTCTTTTTGGCCCGAGTATGTACGGCTTTTTTTGTCGTAGATCCTTAAAGGGACCTTTGCATTAATTTTTATGTAAAGGAACGAAGATGCTACTCGGTACTACAAATTAGTTATACCTTTTTGAAGAAAATATTTCTTGAAAAATAAGCCGTGTTATAAGGTATTGATAATCTAGCAACCAAGTTCTATTATTTAATATTTCATATGAAATCGTAATTTTTCATGTTTAATTAGTAACACCAAAGCAGAAACTACTGTTATAATTGAAAGTTTCCATAAAAAAAGGTTAAGAAAGCCATCAACTCATAACTTTTCCAACGTCCCACGACCGAATTCGTTGAATTAAGCGGATTCAACGGCTTTCTCAGTAGATATTATTTAAAATACTAATCAGTTTTAAGTTATTTGGACATTTCTGAATAAGGATAGCTTAATTCGTTAATTTATCACAGTTTTTAAATATGCCTTTTTCGCGTAAAACACTGTGCAGAGAAAAGAATTTTTCAGAATTTTCTTTACGAAATTGTACGGAGCTTTATATAATTTTCTTTCAATTTCGTAAAACAATCGGTACAGAATTCGGATACTCTTAAAGATTTCGGGAACTTCAGTTTGCATGGACGTTGAAGTTTATTAGTAAGTACTTAGACACTTACAAACATATGGGAGGAGCCATGAGAAACTGAACCTTAGTGCAAAAATTATAATTTTTATAAAACTAACAAACATGTAGATTTATTAATTTTATTAAATTATTAAAGCTTTAAATACATTTTTATTGTTTTTTTTTTACGTTTGGAAATCAAGTTCTAATGCCGAATTTTCACTAGGCATTATAATGGCAAAAAATGTATGCCATTTAAAAAATGCCATGTGGAAACAGACATAATGACTTTTTATGAACGTAATGGCACGGATATTTTTTAATGCCCAACATTGTCATTAAAAATGTTGTCATTTAATGTCTAGTGCAAATTCAGCATAAGTAAATTTTTTAAGTGAAGTGTCCCACCCGTGACAAAAAAGATAAAAGTTGTTTTATTTAATTAAAGAAGTTGAGGTTGTGTTTCGTCTATGTTACACAATGTTAGAAATTCGTTGCAAATGTTTACATTTGCATTTTCGTTTCCACATAGTTCGTTAAGAATAATTCAACAGTGAAGCATGTCCCAGCCGTGATAGGTACGCGTTGGACAGTTGTAAGAGGTGGGTTTACAGGGCTGATAAGCTTTATTTGTTTGTTGAGGTGGACTTAGGGAGGTGGGGCCATTACCTATCTATATACACTGGGGATCAAAACCGAGTGCATGTACGATATTAAATTACTTACAGTGACATGACTTTTTTAATAATAAGCGAATTTCCCCTAAATTTTCAGCAATTGGTCCTTATTATCTAAGGAATAAAACCTGGTATACAGAAACACTAAATTAAACAACAAACAAGCGATTCACAGCTAAAACGTAAGGCAACTCTATTGACTCAGATTTGAACTTTTCTTTTTTGAGATTTCAGAACGGTGATATCAACAGAATTTTGGAGGTTCCCTTGTTTTTAATAAGGATTTTCATCCATCCGTGAATGCTCTACTCTGAGTTTTCCATGATTTTGCTTGGAATATTATCCGATTGCAATTTTGATCGCCTCCAAAGCTCTTCCATGTTACTCGGAGCTCGCTCGTACTATACGTAACGCTATGGCGTTGATGTCTGAACTTTGTGTTGGCAACGTGAAAATTTTGCTCAAGCAGCCAGCGGTGTCGAATCCTTTCAGAATGCTTTGCATCTCCATCCTGCTGGCAAACGACTTCTTCTACAGAGTATGCGTTTTTGTCAACAAAGTCCGACAAATTTGTTTGGAGAATATGGAGATAGACTTCCTTCTTCATTATTCCTTTAATTTTAACTAACAGCACAAAATGCCGCCAATTAAAACACCCCAAACCTATTAAGCTGCTACCTCCATGTTAGACATTTAGAAGATATTGGTGATGTCTTCCCCAAAAATATGCTTTCCATCGATCTGGAAAGTCCATTTTCGTTCCATCAGACCAAAGTACCCATTTTTAGTCCTTTAAGCTCCAATTCTCGTGTATTTTAAAAAATTTTAGTGGCAGCTTAACGACTTGCAGTTTTTTACTTTGTGGCGTTTGGTGCTGTTAGTTAAAATTAAATGAATAATGAAGACTGAAGTCTATCGCCATATTCTCCAAACTAATTTTCCTGTTTTTATCAACCTTCAAAAATCTCAAAACAGAAAAGTTCAAAACGCAATGAATGGAGTTGCCTTACGTTTTTGCTGTGAATCGCTTGTTTGTTGTTTAAGTTTAGTAAGTACTACAATGTCGTACATGCACTCGATTTTGATCGCCAGTGTATGACCTTTATTTCTTTCAAAAAAAGGTTGCTTTAATATTGCACATGAAATCATAAATATTACGAATGTAACGAGACTATTCATATACATATATTTATGTACGTATAAATGCAAAACACTCGAGCTCAAAATATTTGATTAACCGAAAATGAACGGTTAACCGAATAGTATAAAGTAAACGGTTAAACGATTGTGAATAAAATTTAATTTTTATAATATTTCACACAATAAAAAGCTGAAATATAAATATTTTTCGAATAGACGTAATGGTAAGAAATTTTATTAATAATGAAGATTGGCAGGAGGGATGAAAGTGTTAATAAAGCTCGTCGTTGTCTTCTGTGGAAGCTTCACAAGTAAACGTAGTACTTCTTGCGGCAGTTATCTTTAATTAACCAAACTATCCACTTCCACTTAATTTCTTTTATTTAGTCATTATTTTTGCTTACTAATAAACCATTTTCAACCTTACAACTTTATTTTTTATAGTCATTTTCGGTTTCAACGGTCGAAAAACATACGAATACACCACACGGTGGGCAGGAAGCAAAGATAGGTTGCATAAAAATGTCGACAAAAACTGAAAGCAGGGTTGTATTTGTTGATATTTTTAGGTTAAGAATCCCTTTGAATTGAAATCCTAGCTGCTCCTGTTTTAAAGATATCCAAATTTTACATAGTTATGATAGGACCGACTTTTGCGAAAGAGAAAAACATCCTTGTGCATTAAATATTCAACAATGTATGTGTGAGTAAATGTGTGTATATATATTATGTGAAAATATAAGTTTATGTAAGTTTTTAGCCGGTTTCAATCGTTTCCAAGGCGCACCATGATACAAAAAAGAAGGTAGTTTCAATAAACAACTTTTGACGGATAATAAAATTTTTTGAAGTTTCATAAATTGTAAACATTCTCAACGGCCTTGCCACTTTGATAATATTAAAACAATAAATCGGAATATTTTCTTTCCCACATTTATACCAATTTAATATTTCAAATGAAAAATTATTATCAGTGCTTGGTAATTTGTTTACTTACGTGGTTCGCATTTTTTTTACTTTATAATTTTAGGAGTATTTGTTCACATGAAATTCGTGATTCATGATGAAATTCGTGAAATTTTTCTTTTAAATTTCTCATCAGATATTGCAAAAAATTTGGCTTTGTGGTTAGCGTATCACTATTAACTTCAACAAATTTCGAATTTAAAATTTCCAGTGTATGCAAAAATCTTCAATTCGGCTTGCGCAGACCGCCCTCCGATAAGCAATTAGCATAAGTATTATTTTGATCACTTTCTTCATCCGTTCTGAAACCTAGTTTCGTCCTTTTTAAGATTATGCATTACTTAATTTTCAGGTTCATCATATTCGACATCTTTAAGTTGACTATGAAATCTTCTGCTTAAAAAAAATATATTAGTGCTCGTGATCAGGTAGCATGAATTTAATGAAAGGTCATAATTTTATTAAAAGTCAAATGGTTAACAACAACAACGAATGTCATTAAATGAAACTACCTTCTTTTTTGTATCATGCGAATACACATACATCTAAACATTTCATGAAAAATTAAATTTCAATCCCTAGGAGTGGTTGTAACAGGGTAGTAGCGGGAAATGGTCAGCGACCCCAAAAACCTAGAAATAGTGGGGTCTACCCTCTGGTTCATACAATTTTTTGTTTTTGTGTTCTCCTGTGTAATTAGTATAAAACTGCTTTCGGATTTTCCACTGAAAAGTGTCCAGTACCTACTTTATAGAGTTTGGTATGTTCCCGAAAGTACGCCTGAGACGTTCTAAACAACTTAGTCAAAGAAATTTTGCCGAAAAGCCCAACCAGATAAAAGATAGAAACCATAAAATAGGGTATAACACCTAAAACTAATGATGCAGGTCGATTCCCCATACCCGAAATAGGGTGAAACCGTCTTTTCCGTCCATGTTTTTGAAAATATCTGAAAAAAAAATTTTCACAAAAGTTTTTTTTTTTAATAGCAGTCGCCCCTCGGCAAGCAATGACAAAACCTCCAAGTGTATTTCTGCCATGAAAAAACAGCTTCTCAAAAAAATACAGTCGCCGACCGCAGTCAGCGTAAAACTCTAGGTTCCTCCACTTTGTGCAACAACATCAAGGAGCATGGCACAAATCGACATGGCTCAGTCAGACACTAACAAAAGTCGTTTTAACTGATTTACTTTTTTTTTTGGTTTACATTTTTATGGAAACATCCATTTGTATTCACATGGCCCTAGAGATAATACCTAGCATATAAGTTGCAATAATACAAAACCTGCAATGCTGTTTTTGTTTCTCCAATAAAAAAGTTCATAAACAACCATCTTTTTAGCACTCCCAAGTGGATTCCGGCGCCATTATGCAACAGCGAAGAAGTTTCCGTTCAGAAAAAAGATACTATCTAAGAATTAAAGCTGCCACGAAAGCATTTCATCAAACAAAGGAGCAATAAAAAAGAAACAAAATAAAAACACAAAGAAGTTATTGACTTTAATAAACAAACAATAAAATAAATAAATATTGGAAGCCTAATATCAAAATAATTCGAAAAACTGACAATGGCATTAGGGAGAGAAGGACCCTACTACCAAACTGGCTGTGACAGCATTAGAAATAGGTAACGAAATTGGAGTTTGAATGGAGAACAAAGAGAAAATAGAAAAGGAAATGGTAAGGGTGTGCGCCTAAATGCACACAACAACAGAAAACTACAAGTAAATAATAAACACGTGCCAAACAATGCCGAGGCTATGTGGCGAGGAGGCCGAAGGTAATCATTTTAAAATTGCAAATGACAACGGCTGCCGGAAATAACGATAGTTATTGGCTCCATTTATTACAAAGTAACATACATGCATGCCACTACATACTTATGTACATACCCTGCAAACCATTTTTTCAGAGTATTCTGAATTCTAGAGAAAGTTTAAAGAATTCGTTAAAATTTACTTCGATTTTTTGCCGAATTTTCCAAAATTTTTCTTTATTTTTCGTACAGTAATTTCTTTATGAGTTCGTGTCAACCCCGTCATATAATTATCTTTGAAGTTTCGTATCAAAATCGTTACACAAATGGGATACTCCTAAAGATTACGTTACGATTTCAGGAACTTTGGTTTGCAGGGATATGTGCCTGAATGTACATATTTTTGTATTCTACGCTAAATCGAATGACTCCCCACTGTGAAATGAGGAAAGATTTCGCAAACTTTCGGTCGGAAGGGGCCGATGGCGGTTCCGCTGACAACAGCCAATATACCAAAAAAAGTTTCAAACATGAATGTGATGGCATAAAACATGCTCCAAAATGGACTTCCAATTGTCGTCGGTTGCCGGTGGTGAGCAGTCAGTAGTGAAAATCAGTTTTGGCGATAAGACGAGCAGCTAATGTATGGTGCAAAATTGATGAGCAAACAAATAGAAGGAAATCGAATCAAATGCAATTTGGTGTGACTTACACAGATGTGCTATATGTATGGGCATTTCTAATAGGAAGTGAAAATGAACATTTGATGGAAATACAAAAAAAAAAAAAATTTTGAATTGTAAACACCAATTGAGATTGTGCAAATATCCACTTAGGGAAATAAGAAAAACCAGAAGACTTTTTAAGATAAACACTTTGTTTGCAAAACCGTCTAAAAGCCATCGAATACCATCGACTGCTCTGTCAATTACTGCCGTTCCAGTCGATTCGTATCTCTTTTTTAGCTTAATGTAATTGGGGTTAGTGGTGCAGTCGTTGACAGAAACACTCCACCCCTTTAAGTTGAAAACTTCTGCCATCAGATTGACACTTGCTGACGTATGTACATATCAAGTGCTTATAATTGGCCACAATTGTTCAAACATTACAACTTGCTATTGAGGCATAACTACTTAGTGGATTGATTCTGTACAAACGTTTGTGAGTTAGTGATTCAAGTTTCGATAGTGTTAAACAAATGTTGGCTAAAGTGTTTAGCCAAAGTGAAAGAAAAACAAATAAGAATTTGTGTGAAAACGTGAATATTCATAGCAGCTGCATGGAAATGAGTTTATCTCTCATACTGACTGAGTATCCCAGTGGTAAGTTCAAAGATTTCAACGCGAATCTAGTTATAGAGGAACTTCGGGTATTGTGGTATAAGAGTGCAATGTGGCACCTTAAATTCTAGCAAGTCTTCAACGTTTGTTAACACCTTAACATGTGACGACATAAAATAAAACATGGTTGCTATACAGCTATGAAGTAAAACCAGCTGTGTTTACTTTAGCTGCAAAAAATCATTTCTATTAAAAAAAAAATTAGAAAGAAAAAATCTGATAGTATTGCAAAAGCATGATTCTATAATTAAAGCTTTGCTAACTATTGACATTAGAGTTTTGACACTCCCTTAACTCCCATATAATCATATATGTAGTACTCCTATATTGGCAGTAAGAGCTAGTACCGTCCGAAAACACTACAGTACAGATATATCAATAAACACGTACGAAAGAAAAGGAACACATCCCAGTGGGATTTAGGAGCACGTAATAATACCTTATTAGCAACTTACTCTTCACCTGGCAGTCATTACCATTTCCCTGCCGAACGTCGCTTACTTTTACAAAGGCATGGCCGCCTTATGTAAGTAGGAATTTAGAATGTACATTTGGTATCAGACATACTTCTGAGCCGCTTTACAAAGTAAGTTACGTGTAATGCAGAGAAGTCGCTCGGAGTAGTTCGGCGCTTGGAGATAACTTCGGCTGCACGTTACTTTGCAACTGACAACGTAATGTGTCGTTGGAGGTGTTCATTTTGTGCTTTACTAGTAGATGACATTGGCCATGATGACAATTTTGGTACTAAAAACTGAAAGAAAACATGGCTTACCTCGTAAGGTGCTTACATATTTTCCCAGTGGGATACGTTTATTAATAAACATGTACACGACACATTTACAAAACCGGCACTCAAGTACACAATACATTGACAAAAACAGTACTAGACTGTCTCGCTTTGATTTCGGAATGCTTTCACATTGAGATGTTAGCTTACTATCAATATAGAAGTATTACATATATGCATATAATAGCTTTGTATACACACACGAACCCACAGAAAGTGCTTTGCGTCCGAGCAAACCTTTTATTATTGAATCACGTTGCAAAAGTATGTTTTGTGTTTCATTTATCAAGTGCAAGATAACACTGCAGGGACGCTAAAATGACACGAAATAAGTTAATAGTAAAAACAAATATTTTAAATCGGACCATAAATACTGTGTATAGCTGAGGGAGAGTGGGAAACCTGGCTTAGAGTTGTAAACGAGTTAGAGGAGCAGAGGAGGTAGGGATTACCTTCGCGAATGTTTATGTATCGAGCTCAATGAGCCCATGTGGTTTATAAGTGCAAATCTCAGGCACTCCATGCCTGGTATGCGCGAGAGAGAGAGAGACAGAGAGATATCCCGGCATGCTGATGAAGTGGTAGCGCAAGATGTGACCCTTTTATCATTTATTTATTGGGGAACTCCATGGGAGGAGTTATGCTCAAGCTGTCATAGGCTGCTGTGCAATGAGCTGGGATTTATTAAGGGTGCATTCATGCACATAATCAATTAAGATCGAGCGAATTACAACTGTTTAATTGCCTTAATATTCCGTTTATTCAAACAAACATTTAAGTATCCGCACTCCTTTTTGTTTAAATGGTTAGAATACGCAACATAAAAACTATCGGAAGCGCCAATACTTTGAAAAATTGCCTCTCAGCTTGTTCATAAGTATCATAAGTGCCACTATACCTTTAAATATTAAGATACGAAAAAAAATTACAGTCTTATCCAAAGCCAGCTGTTACTGTTGTCCATTTAAACTTAAATAAACTTTTACACTATTTAAGGGAGAATTAAGACAACCTCTCCTGTAAAGTTTACCTTTTGTCGCTTACGATAAAATCGAAAATAGGCTCCTGTAATGCGACCGGAATAATACTCAAATTTTAGCATTCGGTATAATAATTATCCTCCATGAATCTCCCCTCTCTAGCAAAATTATAAGAGGTCCCGCGTCGATCCCTTAGTTTTCCCATAGGAATGACACGTAAGAAAATGAGTTCTTTCCTTTTGAGGTCAATATAATTTTCTGGGGTGAATGAAAACCCTGGAATCTGTAAGAGTACATTGATTACATGCCACTTAAGTGGAATGATCCGTTTTTATCCCTTGTCTTATGTGGGTCAAATCTAGTATATACCAAAATTATATTTTTTTTTCTAATTTAAGGAATCTGAGCATGCACAATACTCATGGCATGTAACCAATGTATTCTTACCCGAAAACAGTTGGCAGCACTGGGCCTTTAGCTAAGCTCTGCAATATCCAACTATTTTAATACCATATGGGGTTTTCCTGCGTCACGGACGTTCACGGACTTTTTTCATCACCAAAAGTATAGTAGGCTCTGAATGAACACAAAATTTTTGTCATAAGTAGTCACCATCAATACCTATCAAAAACTAATAAAAATATTTTCCTCAAATGTTATATGGTAAATGCATAGCGAACCCGTTCGGACGATCCCAAAATGGAACTCGTATCGAAAATAACTGATGATTCCTGCAAAATTTTCGAATCTGTTAAAGGTACAAAAACATTATGTGTGAATGGATGCTAGAATAATAAGCAGCCATAACCACCGCGTCAACGATGTTTAATAACTGTCAAAAACTGTGCAAAGTTGTTAGGACGTTCCGATTTTATCCATTGAGATAAAATTGTTTGTTTAAGAATTTCAACAAACTCGTTTTTTAATGTAAATATGAGGTCTTATTTTAAATAACACAATGCACTTAAGACCTGAGTAGTTAGTGGGTGACAGGTAACAAGATCAACGGAAATAAGGTCAATTAACACTTTTTCGCACACTGATGGGAAATAAAGTCAATTGACATTATTTGCTTTCCAAAAGCGAAGTAAACGACAAAAACTTCGCTCGGCCGTGGCGCAGCAATAATGCCAATGGATTCTATTTCGCTTTTGAAAGGGTAATAATGTCAATTTACATTATTTCGCACCAGTATGCGAAATACTGTCAATTTACCTTACTGCCGTTGATCTAGGTCTGCTCGCCACTGATCTTGGTTTGCTAATGTCAAAATCCTTGAATTCCCTTCTGTCAAAATCCTTGAATTCCCTTTTAAAAAGCTGATATGCATACTTTGCTGTCAAAACCATGTAGCGCTTTGGTATAGGCAATTCTTGCTTACTTAACAATGTTTCTTTTCTTCCAGCTGCTTGTACAATTTTTATTAATTTACGGTCCTCGTTTTCGCATTTCGCCTCCTCATTTTCACTATCATATTTGTCTAACAATTTTTACTTAATGCTTTTTCAACTTTTTTATGGCTTTATAGTCTACTTTTATACTTGCCAAAACTCGAAGAAACTAATCCCTGTTTTTTGTTTTCAACGAATCTTTTTTTTAGCGCAAGTTAGTCTCATCTTGGTGCTTTTTCTTCTATAGTTTTTTTCTTTCGATCTATCTTGTTTTATTTTCCGCCAACTTTTCTTATTCTTTCTTCAAATTCCGCCTCCAATTTATTGCTCTCTCAGCCGTGGTTTTAATGTCCGTTGAAGTCATGTGTTCGTACAAGCAGAAGTATGTACCAGGGATGTTGCGAATGTGGAATTTTAGACATCCGCGGATGCGAATGCGGATGCGGATGTTTAAACGCTAACATCCGCGGATGCGGATGCGAATGCGGATGTCAAGTATTTTTATACCCGAGCGCACTTGTGCACAAGGGAATTATAAATTTGTTCACATAACGGTTGTTTGTAACAGGCAAAACGGGTTTTTTATAATAGACAAATATATACATAAATGATCAGAATGAAAAGAGACATCGATTAAGCGGTGACTGTCTGTCCGTCCGTCCGTCCGTCTGCGGACACCGTAACTTGAGTACAAATTGAGATATCTTAACGAAACATGGTATGTGTATTTCTTTTGAGCGTTGGACGGATGGTATTGAAAATGGGCAAAACCGTACGACAACCACGCCAACCTCCCATATAACGGTAGTTTTGAAAAATGCGAAAACAGCGATATTTTAGTAACTACCGAAGCTGATTCCCTCAAAATTAATTTTTACAATCATTTTTAGGCGAAAAATAAGAATATAATAAATTTTTGGAAAATGGTCGTAGGCACGGCCACTTATGATTACATGTGTATATCTTGGGAACCGCTCCACCAATTTCTCCCAAACTTGGCACAGTTGTTGGCAATAATTCTTTAGCAAAAAATAGGCTTATATTAAAGGGTTATAACCACATATCTGTATCTTGGTAACCGCTCCAACCAACCAAACTTGGTATGATTATTGTGGTTGCCACATAAACGCAAAACGTTAAAAGTTTTGAAATCTGACTAAACTTACGCCTACTTTTTTATAACGGTAAATTTCAGAAATGTTTGAAACTTTGACATTTCGAAATTTAAGGAAGCTAATTTACCCAAAATTGATACTAACAACAATCCCTTGAAAAGAAGTAACATTATTATGGAATTTTGGAAAATGAGCGTGGTGCCGCCCACATATATCTATATAAGTTTATCTCATTATATCTAACTGACCGTTCTATCGAAGATGTTTGAAATAGACGTAAAACCACCACTGCTTACCATGTAGCGGCTGTCTTCGGAAAGATGAAATAACTATATTGAATACTTGCGCCGGGTATTTAATGTTCGGCTCCGCCCGAACTTAGACTTTTTTATTTGTTAAGAAATAATTTAGGTGATTTAGTTAAAACAAAAAAAAGTTAAAATAAAAATGGAAAGGTTAGGTATTTTTAATAATGTTTTTTTTTTTAGTATTTGAATTTAAAAATTGGAACATAGTATTCAATAAAAAGTTTTTAAAGGGTCGTAAATCAAACCTGCTCAAGGCGACAAACTTGAAAAACTTAAAACTTGACAAAATTGTAAATTCTTTTCGATTGACGCTACACCAGTTGAGAGGTCTTTCAGTTATATATATATATATATTTTTTTTTTATTGCGGTGCAATAATTCTTTTTTGAGAATTGCATCGGGCTGCAAATGTCGGATGTATAATCCTGACGTTTATCACCACAATCTTGTATCATGGCAAGATCGTTGTTTAAACACCGTTGATTTCCAAAGAATTCTTCATTCTCATTCTTTTGGTTGTTTCTGAATTTGGAGAACCTGTAACGTCAACAGCGTTTTTCGATTTTGTTTTTGTAATTCCTTTTTTTTTCTTCTTCTGTGATTGAAATAGCTTTTAAGCAGAAATAACGAAAGAAGGTTACCACCTCTATTTGTATTTTATTTTATCATTTAATACTAAAGAAATTCATATACCAGACCCAAGGTTTGATTTATGGTAATTAATTACAATTTTTGATTGTAATATTTTTCAATGGGTGGCTTTGCTCGTTTAGACATTTCCTTCATTTGGTACCTAACTTGTTTAATTTGGATAAGCGGTTTGTTTATTATCCGGAAAAGACTTTTAATTGGGAATAAAAAATATTTGGCCAAGTTTAATCGTTATTTTCGGTGCCTTCAATATTCGCATTCGCAAAAGATCCGCATTGATTATTGCGAATGCGAAAGCGAATGCGAATGTTAAAATTAAAGCGGAAGCTCCGCGGTTGCGAATGCGAATGCGAATATTCGCAACAACCCTGGTATGTACTATATCTACATATATACCTACATAAGTAGAAGCAATATGAACAAAAATTATTTGAAGCGTTCGAACCTTCCGATTTTTAATTTCATTACAATCGGTAATCCTATAGCTTTCCGAAAAAAATGTTATGCGACTGGCAAGAGTAACGCGAAAAATCAAATAGAAATCAAAAAATGCAATGGTTTCGTGTGCATACTGAAAATTGTGTACTCTTTATTTTGAGATTCATAGAATGAATNTACCAAACTTGTTTAATTTGGATAAGCGGTTTGTTTATTATCCGGAAAAGACTTTTAATTGGGAATAAAAAATATTTGGCCAAGTTTAATCGTTATTTTCGGTGCCTTCAATATTCGCATTCGCAAAAGATCCGCATTGATTATTGCGAATGCGAAAGCGAATGCGAATGTTAAAATTAAAGCGGAAGCTCCGCGGTTGCGAATGCGAATGCGAATATTCGCAACAACCCTGGTATGTACTATATCTACATATATACCTACATAAGTAGAAGCAATATGAACAAAAATTATTTGAAGCGTTCGAACCTTCCGATTTTTAATTTCATTACAATCGGTAATCCTATAGCTTTCCGAAAAAAATGTTATGCGACTGGCAAGAGTAACGCGAAAAATCAAATAGAAATCAAAAAATGCAATGGTTTCGTGTGCATACTGAAAATTGTGTACTCTTTATTTTGAGATTCATAGAATGAATTTAAACTGTCAAAATTGGGTAAGGCTTCTGTGAAAGTTAAGTGCCGAGTTCATCAAGAATTTAAATGAAAAATTATTATTTTCCGGCTGTCAGTTTTCATATCAAATTGAAATAAAAATATAATAATTTTTCACATAAATTACTTTCGTGAATCTGGCTGTTATTTTAACGATTTGTTATTTAATTCACGTAACAACATTTTTAACTATATTTGGCCTTGGTGCCAGATTTTAATGATAAATTTTATAGTTTTGCTACAAGATTTTTATACGTGTGATAATTCTTGTTTTCCGAAACCGCTTGCAAAATTTAGCGAACAATTTTCGTACAATATTCCAAGCTTTTATTCACGTAACATTTTTGATTGTCTATGTGACGTAAAATAGTTTTGATTTGAAAGCACATATGTAGCTCTTTAAATGGCAGCTGCGTTTCTCAAAATCAGTCATAAATTGTCAAACTTTCGAATGTGTAATTAAATATGCCTTGCTGCCAGAACTAAATGTAATTATTCAATAAAATTTTCGACAGGTTTTATTCTAAATTAAAGGCATAAACAATACACTATTCAAATACATACATACATACACATGTATATGGGACATTCCATACGAAAATGGACGGCGTTCGCACAATAATTTGAGTTATGAATTTTTTTTACACCGAAGTTGAATAAAATGAGTAGATACATTACAAATTTACAAATTTTTTAAATATTTTTTTTGAATTTTTTTGAGTATGCAGTTTTGTAGCCCATTAAGTTTTATAACAAAGTGCAAGTTTTAAGCTACTGCAAAATTGTGTTGATTTTTAATATTTTTTTGCTGACGGCTTTTGCACTTATGGAAGAAAATGCGCAAAACCGTTTCCAAAGAAAAAAGATTAAATAAAAAATTTGCGCCATACTAAAACTTAATGGGTTACAGGACTACATACTAAAAAATTTCTAAAAAAATTTTAAAAATTTGTAAATTTTCAATGTACTCAACTTCGGTGTAAAAAAAATTCATAACTGAAATTATTGTAGAGTGCACCCATAATACTATACTTAAATATTGCGCAATACTCAAACTCACCACTGTGATTTTTTCCAATTTTTTTTTAAATGGCATGTTTTCAAAAACTAATTTTTTTTATCAAAAAATTTGTTTGTGGAAATTTTTTGAAGAAAAAAATGTTTACCATATATCTTTTCATAGAGATTTTTGATGTGTGTATGTGTTATTTTTTCAAATTTTTTCCTCGCCCCGTTCTTGAGATATTTGGAAAATTAATAAATCGATTTGATTTTGTTTTTGCGCTGTAAAGTTTTTAAAAATATATTAATCAAGCTGAAATTTCATGTTTATTTATTATTTATGTTTATGTATCAACCCTAAAAGTTTGGAACAGATCAAACACATGAAGTGTGAACCCCGTCTGTTTTGGTATGGAACGCCCCATAAGCATGTGGAAGCTGTAGCTTTTTATTTATAAATACTCAAATGCGATATGCTGATGTCCATATGTACATGTGTAGGAAGTGGCCATTTAAACGCCTCCTCTAGGTTTCAGCTGCCGCCATCCATATCTATTTGTTTGATAGATATTAGGGCTGTGCGATTAATTGATTACTCAAAATTTTAATTAATCATAAAGTAAATAACTCAATTATTCGATTAATTGGAAATTATGATTACTCAAAAGTTCAGTTACTCAAGTAATCAAGATTTTTGATTAACCAAAAACTAAAATATTTGAGTAATTTGCTTTATGATTAATCAACATTTCGAGTAAAATGAGTAATCGACATTTCAACTCTTTACATGTAAAGTAGTTGAAGTTCCTTGATACTCTGAAAACATCGTTTCTGTTTTCAAAAATTGAAACGAAAAATTTTTTTCATATACAGAATGTAAAAAAGAAAATAAGCATTTTCCAAAGCAAACTCTTTTAACGAGCAAAATTATTTTTTTTGAGTAATCATATTTCAATTAACTCGATTAATCATCGTTTTGAGTAATCAAAATCTTGATTACTCGAGTAATTGATTAACCTTATAATTGATTAACCAACTTGCTCGAGTAATCGAATAATCACACAGCCCTAATAGATATACATATTTTATGACTTGAAATAGAAATCGCGCGAACAGGTGAATGACTGAATTCTCCACCTCGAAATGCAGAGGTGTTTAAATTCAAATACACGAAGAAAATAAAAGGAACAGCGAATAATAATGAGCGCATATTTTGATGGTCAAGGCGAGCAGTATTAAAAGACAAACAGGGCCGGATTAACATGTGATGGGGTTCAGCGGCCGGAGGAAGTATGGGGCCCTCAAGTGGTTACCTGCATTGGTGTGATAACAGGTTGCTACAAAAAAAATGACGAAATACACCCGAAGCAAAACTTGGTGTAGGTTGTAGATAGAGTAATAGGTTTCTTATACTTCCTGAACCCTTCGTTTTTGTTCTATTGACTGACTATTGACTTGACTACTTTTCTTCCGATTTTAAAAATCGGTCATGTTTTGTGAAGAATAATTTAAAATGATGTATAGTGACGTATAACAATAAATTGTTACACTTAGATTGTTGTAAGTTTAAAAAAACCACTACTTTTATTAATTTTTTTAATTTTTCAAAACTTTCTATGAAAGTTGCTAAGTAAGGGCCAAATTCACAGTGCGTAGTTAACTCACAATCAGCAGTTAACTATAGATTTTCAGTACAAAAATCTGTAGTAAAAAAATGTATAGTTAACTACTGATTCGGAGTTAACTACGCACTGTGAATATGGCCCTAAGTATGTAGTATTTATTTACCTTTATTGTCGGATAAATTGATACCTCACCAAATGCAATTGCATAAAAATTTTGGAAGTTTAGCAATTTAAGTAAAGATACGTCCTTGAATTATATGTATGTGTGTATGAGGAGAAGCGCGGCCAAACGCTATGATACATATGTGTAAGCGCCAATCTATTATTATTATTACAGATGTACCAGACTTTCAGATTTTTTGAGCAGTGTGGCTAAAGAACTCGTCAATTTCTATCGAAATTGACATATACAATGGTTCTTTAGCAAAAAATTGGTATCCACAAAATTTTAGAAAAATGGGCGTGGCACTGCCCATTTATATCAAATTTAGTATACACATTGCGTTTAGCCTACTTAGTCTTGAACATAGTCGAAATCGGATAAAAACCACGTGCTCCACCCACGTAAAGGTAATTTCAAAACCTCAAAGCGAGGAAGTAGTTTTTATCCGATTTCAGAAGTTTACCTACACTAACCGCCAAATTCTGTGTATTCTTAATACATTTTTTCTAAAGAACTTTTATCAAATAAAAGCTCCCTTCGCATTCTATGCCAATATTTATAAAATAAAAAGCTCCACAATTTCCACATGAGGGGAACTGATTTTCACATGAGTGAAACCGATTCCTTTCTCACATATGAAAAATATGAAATGAAAAGCAAAAAGGCTTTTGACTGCCGTAGCCGACTACATAGGTAGAGATGTCGGCTATAACTCTGAGTATCGCAGGTTCAATGCCCGGAGCATGAAGTATTTAAATGATAGAAACCAATTTTTCAATATAAAAAATTTATAATTTTCATATGAAATTTCAATTTGTAAATCTTGATAATTTAGCAAGAAAAGAGCTTTTGATTTCTGCGCTAAAATTCCAATTCTTGATAAATTATAAAAAGTTGACAAATTATAAAAATTTTTAATTTATTAAGTGTACAGAGTTGGGCTGTAAGTCTATTGTTTCGGGTGTATTTCGTGATTTTTTTGGTAGCACCGTGTTATTATACAGTGTTGGAAAAAGAAATATGGACACGGATTTTTTTTAAATTTTGCCTATTTTTCTTTCTTTTATTTAATATTTATTATTTTTTACAAAATTATAGCTCATTATCTAACAAAAACTCTACAAATTCATATTTCAAACTTAGTGCAAAATTATAAAAATTCTGCAAAATTGCATCTAAATTTTCCTCTTTTTAACCGACTTCCAAAAAAGGAGGAGGTTATCAGTTCGTCGGAATCTTTTTTTTTTTTTTTTTTGTTTTTTTATGTATGTTACCGCATAACTTTGGACCACGTCAACCGATTTCGATAATTCTTTTGGCATCGGAAAGGTAGTGTCTCAGAGGTGGTCCCATACTAATCTGGTTAAGATCCGATCAGCGGATCATGAGATATATATATATATATATTTTTTTTATATGGGAGTTGAAGTCGGTTTTTTTTTTGCTAAAAATTACTAGTTAATACGACTTTTTAGAATTTGAATGAAGTGTAAGTTTTAAATTGCTAACAAATCGCGCTGATTTCTGGCAATTTTTTAACGCATTTTCTTCCATACAAAGTATATTCGAAAATTATTTTGTGTATGGAAAAAAGTGCGTAATACATTCAGAATAAAAATTATCAAAAAGCAACGCGATTTCTCAGGAAATTCAAGCCAGCACTTTATTCTACTAAAATTTAATGGGCTGCATACTTACTCAAAAAAGTCAGATTAAAAAGCTGAAAATTTAGATGCAAGTTCGCAGAACTTTTGCACAAAGTTTGAAATACGAATTTGTATGGTTTTTGTTAGATAACGAGCTATACTTTTATAAAAAATAATAAATATTAAATAAACAAAAGAAAAATAGGAAAAATTTGTTAAAATGTCGTGTCCTTATTTGTTCTTCCAACACTGTATGATAACACGGTGCTACCATTTAATTAGAATTAGAGTGTAACACTAAAGTCGTACAAATTGTCAAATCTAGAACATATTTGCGCTAGTACCGAGATTTTCGACTTTCAACGCGTATTTTGTTCTACGGTAAAGTAACGAAATACATGCACGAGCAACAACACAAGCTCGGCTAATTATCCGAGTTCATCCAGGTGGGTTAAAAAATACGTAACCTGAATCGTAGTGTTGTTGAGTGAAAAAGCTGCTCTATTGTGAATTGTTGATACAAAGGTGCTGTTTGTTTCCTTATATGCTTCATGCGTATTTTAAGCAAATTTAAATACAACAAAAATAGTGCACAAAATTGCTCATTTCCATTGGTTTTTGTGTATAGGTACATTCCATTAAACTAACAACATGTTGCTTAAGTAGCTAAAAGAAAGTTTACCCGAGTTTGAGCGTTCTTTAGCCGGTCGTCTACAAAAAATATGAAGCTAATATCATGGAAATTAAGTTCGCGAAGTAAATTCCTAACTAAACTGAGAAGAATCAGACGAACATGTCGATCTTCTTTTATAATACTTAGTATGATGTCGATGCTACCCGGGGCGATAGTAAAACGCCTGACTTATCTCCCAAACGCTTTACGACAGAACTGTAACAGCGGAATGGGTCAACACTGCCGTTCCGCGTAAAGTGAGCAGGGACTTCCCACTGGGAGGTGTTATTTCACTCTTTCTCTGATTAGTCGTGGTAAATGAGGCCCTGGAGCAGTTAGATAGGAGAGGATGCCGACAGCGAAAAGTTCTTGGACAATACCTTATACAGGGGTTCCTAAACTTCGTCACAAATTAATCTGCTAGCTGCGGACTGACTATATGTATGTATACCCTGGAAATACGGAGCTCGTAGTATTCGTCAGGATATATAAAGCGCTTCCAGCTTTCCTCACTTGAACTCTCCGACCATATATTGAGGAACGAGATGAGGCGTCTCTTCAAAAGTGATATATTGGCCATATGAAACCACACTATAGCCATTCTCTTTACTAAGGAATGGCTTTTTTTAAATTTTGGAAATTGTACTCGATTTAAATAAGCAAAAGGTCTGAATTTTTAAGAAAAGCAATTGCTTAGTTTTTAATCGTACTGCCCTTTGTTGGTGGAATGTACTAAAAAAGTATACTCTTATTAGTAAGGTAGAGCCAGTGTAAGAAGCGGCTCTCGTTCTCGGCTAGGGCAACTACTACTCTAGCTCTTAAGCTATACTTACGGTCGCACCTGTTGGCAGTCGACAATTCTCAAAAGCTTTCACTTGCCCGAGGAAATGGGCGAAGTATTCCGAGGCTAACCCTGAACATATCCTTCTCCACACCATCCCTTCAAAAGGCGAACGGATGGATCGGAGCTGGGTGGGAGAGTTGCTGGAGGTGTTTTCTGTCAGGAGCTCTTAATAAATCGGGAGTTCAGGCTGCCGGATTTTCGAATCGTCTTTCAGGTAGAGGTGGAGTTATAATAGAAGCAGCCGATTGGCTTAGAACCAATGTTCTGCCTAGAACAAGGGTAAACTCTGATAGCCAAGCGGCAATCAGGCCGCTGGGGAATGCCTAACCTCTCTCTAAATCGCTTCGGAATATGTTAAAATGAAGCTGATTTGGAAGCCGATATATTTTAAGCGTACATTTGCGATATCACACAAATATTTTTGACTGTAAATAATTCCAAGGCTGCCAATTTAGTATGTACGCAAAATGTCATATTGCGTTGTCAAAAATGTGAAAAATTCAAACAGATCAGATTAAAATCAAGGAATGTTCGCAGCATAGAATGTAAGCTACATTGCCATTATCTTGAGAATCAAGGCTGGCATTCTTTTATAAACATTTGTCGCTCATGATTGGCACATTGTCCTATGACTGACCGCGGCAATCCTGCAGATATGTCAACGTCGTGTTTCTGGAAAAATAGTATGGCTAAAATTGTGTAGAAATATTAAAAATCGTTCGAACATATGTATGTGCCAAAGAAGAGGTAATACATACTATTTACTTTTTTCACCGGTGCAAGAACTTTTTGCCCCATCAAAGCTATGAGTTATTCGCATACAGCCGATGACAAATAAATGTTACAGTCTTACGTTCTACTAGCAATTGTATGGGGCTGACAACTCGCTATACTTGCTAGAATTTAATCGGCGTCAAGTTTGATCACAGTGGATTGAAAGTTTCCGCTTGACGAGCACGTAAAATAAAAGTTTGTAAATAAACCATGATAAAAATATGGTAAAATAAAACTAACATATATACACATATGTAAATGTAAACTGTAAACCAATAAAAAACTGTATTTTAATAAAACAAGTAAGAAAGCTTAAGTTCGGGCGGAGCCGAATAATAACTACACCCGAGGAAGTATTAAATATATGCTGGTAAGCCGGAGTCTATAAATTTTGAGCAAATTAGCGTCCTTAAAGTTCGATATATTGAAGTTGCAAACATTTCTGGAATATTCAGTTATATAAAAAGCGGTCATAATTTTAGTCCGATTTCAATAATTTTCAGTGCTTTGCTTTTATGTGGCAAACACAATAACTATACCGGGTTTGGCACAAATTGGTAAAACGGTTACCGAGATACGCATATGTGATCATAAACATATTTCTTGGTAAAGAATTGTTGCGTGCATCAATTTTGAATAAATTAGTTTTAATATTTACTGATTTATCGAAGGTTTCGTATTTCTCTAAATTACCATTCTGTAGGATGTGGGCGTGGTTATTGTCCGATTTTAAATATTTTCGGCCATTTGGTGTGATGTGCCAAGGCCAACAACTGGAAAAAATTGGTGCAGTGGTTACCAAGATATACAAATGTAATCATAAGTGGACGGACGGACAGACAGTCACCGCTTAATCGATTTCTTTTTTTCATTCTGATCATTTATGTATACATTTGTCTATATCTATCTCGATTCGTTTTGCCTGTTACCAGAGCTGGGTAAATGCAATTACATTACAATTACAATTACATTCCTCAGTAATTGTAATTAGGAATCAATTCCTCCAGTTTACAGCAAAGGAATCGATTACTTTTTCAATTACTTGAAGTAATTTCAAATGGAATTGTTTTTCCTTTAATTCCATTACAAGGAATTTCATATTGTAATTGGAATAAATTACGTGCTAGTAATGTAATTTATTTTTTCAATTCCTTTGAAAGGAATTGAAAATGTAATTTTTTTTTTCCAATTGCTTTGAAAGGAATTGAAAGTGTAATTGATTTTTTTCGAATTCCATTCCTCAAAGTAATTTAAAAAGTAATTGAAAAATTTCTAAAAAAAAAAA
>NW_016161013.1:41502-47431 GCF_001687245.7 Rhagoletis zephyria
AAAAAAAAAAAACAATTACATTTGAAATTACTTCAAGGAATTGAGAAAGTAATCGATTCCTTTGCAGTGGATTGAAGGAATTGATTCCTAATTACAATTCCTTGTAATTTGTAATTGGGAGTAATTTAATTCCTAAAGGAATCATTACGACCCAGCTCTGCCTGTTACAAACAAACGTTATGTGAACAAAGTTATAATACTCTTGTGCACAAGTGCGGTCGTGTATAAAAAAACTGTAACTTTCACACACGAAGGGATTTTTGGAATATTAAGGTTTTTAACCGTAAGATTGGAATACAGCTGACCGCTTTTCAATCAAAGAAGAAAATGCCGTAAAACTGTGAATATGGCAACATTGTGTCTAACAAAAACGCTCTTTTGGTGACAAACCTCTTTCGGACATTAAGAATTGTCAATCAATCTATTTTCCCGTGATCGCCATGTGGGGCCCCTTGAATGAGGTGCGGTGTGGCTTTGTCGGTCTATGCTTTGATCCGGTACTGCTAACAAATTAATGGTCTGAAGCAAAAATAAACAGTCTGAGACATAAATTTGTTCGTATTTAANTTAATGGTCTGAAGCAAAAATAAACAGTCTGAGACATAAATTTGTTCGTAGATATGCATGTTTATACTCTGGTACATATGTACATGTTTCTTCGTAAATTTATTTAATCTCTATTTTCGATGAAAAACAAATTTTTGACTAAATATAAATTATTTACAAGATTCATGCCCGTGAAAACGATTTTGTACAAAATATGTCTTATGTACTTACATATGAGCACTTATTTGTAAGATGGCATACACATTAGACTAATAGAAAAAGGCTATGGTTAAGTGCTTGCAGAATGGTGTAAAACGGCTCTTAATAACGATATTTGGAAGTCGAGCACTGCGATTATCCATTTTCAATATGATTAAGAGGCGAGAAATTTTCCACTTAATATTTTTATAGGTGCAGAACGAGAAGAACAAGTGTTGAAACCTTCAGGTCTCAGAGGAAATAAAACGCTCTAAGAAGGATTTGGTTGCTTTCAACATAAACGTAATAACGCATTGGTATTGTTGAAATTATTGATTTTCCTGAAGTTCAAATACCAAGCTAATTTGTTTGGCTTTGGTGGATGTCATGCAAGAGCGAACAGCGGCATCGATAGTGGTAAAAAAACAGCGTTTTACAGCAGCTATTCCTTTTTCTTCTTAGGCGGCTCCGTAAACCCATGAGATATTTTGGCCTAGTCCAAAAATTAACGCCAACTGTTTATTTTCTGGACCAACTACCAGGTGAAGCGGGTGCCACGTTTTGTACTTTACGAGCTGAAGCGTTTACGTACATTGGTACTACACGCAGTGGTTTGAATATGCAATTTTCTGTAGAAAACAACACACAGGATAAGTTTTTCAAACGACTTGATTAATTTTTGCTTTTGATGAATTTGTGGAGTTGCACAATCCCGACTCGTGTGCTCGTTCGCGTACTCTGGACAACATGAACAAGCCATGGGCGAGATGCGGTAACCAATTACAGTGGAGCCTTGGGTGACGGCAGAAAGAGAGGGAGCTTTGGGGCCCGAATCATGGTAGTATGCAGTACTAGGTTCAAGCATAAAAAGATGCATCAAGTTACATGAATGTCTCCAGATCGAAAAACGAGAAACCACATCGATCATGTTGTGATAGAGGAAGGCATGCTTCCAGTGTTTTAGGCGTACGTACACTCTAACACCTAGACTCGGACCACTATATTGTTGCAGCCCAGATACGCAAGATACGCCTCTGTGCAGCAAAAAATGTGCGCCCAAATACGCAAGGAAAGCTTAACGTCGAAAAGCTGCAATCACAACAGACAGCCAGCGCTTTCGCTACTCGACTCTCACACCTGCTCTCAGACAGCACTCTTCAACAAACCGACATAAGCGAGCAATGGAACCACATTTCCCGCTCATTAAGTACCGCCGCTGAAGAAGTAGTCGGATTTCAGCGAGCCCGAAAGAACAACTGGTACGATGAGGAGTGGCAGGAAGCTGCAGAGAAAAAAGATTCCGCCTGCAGGACAATGCTGCAATCGGGCGCAACACCTGGGACCGCTATAGGGCCCTGAAGAGGGAAGCGAGACGTATTTGCCGCAATAAGAAGAGAGAGGCCGAAAGAGCTTGAAATGCTGGCCGACAGGAAGAATGCCCGAAAATTTTACCAGAGAGTTAGGGGACTTACGGTAGGTTTCAAGACCAGGGCGTACTCCTGTAAGAACAACAATGGCGACCTAGATACCGATGTTCAGAACGTACTTAACTTATGGAGGGAAAACTTTTCCACGCTACTGAATGGTAGCAGCACGAAAAAATGTGGAGAAGAAGAACCCGGTCCCCCATTCGATGATGACGGAGTCGATGTTCCTCCGCCTGACTATGACGAGGTACGAATAGCAATAACGCAGCTGAAAAACAACAAAGCTACTGGAGCTGACAGCCTGCCAGCTGAGCTATTCAAGTACGGTGGCAAGGAGTTGATGAGGTGTATGCATCAACTCTTATGCAGAATATGGTCAGATGAACGAATGCCCGACGAAATGCTCGAATGCCCGAATGCTCTGCCCAATCCACAAGTAAGGTGACCCCGCCATCCGCGCCAACTACCGCAGGATCAGTCTTCTAAGCATAGGTTATAAGGTCTTATCGGGTGTACTGTGCGAAAGACTGAAGCCCACCGTCAGCGAACTGATTTGGCCTTATCAGTGTGGCTTCAGACCTAGCAAATCCACTATATAGGTATTCACAATACGTAAAATCTTGGAAAAGATTCACAATCGACACTCACCATCTATTTGCCGACTTTAAAGCCGCTTTCGAGAGCACTAAAAGGAGTTGCTTATACGCCGCTATGTCTGAATTTGGCATCCCCGCTAAACTGATACGGCTGCGTAAAATGACGTTGAGCAATACCATCAGCTCCGTCAGAATTTGGAAAGACCTCTATGAGCCGTTCGCCACCAAACGGGGTTTCAGACAGAGCGACTTCCTTTCATGTGACTTCTTTAATCTGATGCTGGAGAAGATAATAAGAGCTGCAGAACTGAACCGCTCAGGAACAATTTACTACAAGAGCGTGCAATTGCTGGCTTACCCCGATGACATCGACATCATCGTTAACAAAAACCGCGAAGTCTGTTCTGCCTTTTCCAAGTTGGAGAGGGAAGTAAAGCGAATGGGTCTGGTGGTAAACGGGGTCAAGACGAAGTATCTCCTGTCATCAAACAAACAGTCATCACATTCGCGCCTTGGTACCCACGTCACTGTTGACAGTTACAATTTCGAGAAAGTAGAGACTTTCATTTACTTGGGGACCAGCATTAACACCGATAATAATGTCATCATCAAAATCCAACGCAGAATCATTCTTGCCAACAAGTGCTACTTTGAACTGAGTAGGCAATTCAGGAGTAAAGTCCTCTCTCGACATACGAAAACCGCGCTCATCATGCCCGTGCTGGTATATGGCGCTGAAGCATGGACAATGACAACATCCGATGAGGCGGCTCTTGGACTATTCGAGAGAAAGATTTTGCGGAAGATTAACGGGCCTTTACTCATTGACGACGGCGAGTACCGCAGACGATGGAACGGTGAGCTGTATGAGCTTTACAACGACATGGGCATAGTGCAGCGAATTAAAATACAGCGGCTGCGCTGGCTTGGCCATGTCGTTCGAATGGACACCGAGCTCCAGCTCTGAAAGTATTCAACTCGGAACCCACTGGTGGTAGCAGAGGAAGAGGATGGCCCCCACTGAGATGGAAAGACAACGTGGAGAAGGACTTGGCTTCGGCTGGCATTTCCAATTGACGTGAATTGGCATAGAAGAGAAACGACTGGCGTGCTTTGTTGAACTCGGCCAAAATCGCTTAGGCGGTTTGAAATTTTGGAAAGTGGGCACGACACCGCTCACACATGATTATATCTAACTGAATGTTCTATCGAAGATGTTTAAAACCACCCCTGCTTATCATGTAGCGGTAGTTTTTGGAAAGGTGAAAAATATATATTTAATACTTGCGCCGGGCCGACTCCGCCCGAACTTAGATTTTCTTACTTGTTTTTGTCTGTTTTTTACACAAGGCCGAAGAAAAAATACACTCGAGAATGACTTGCAGTTATCTCCCAAAGTTTAAACTGCTGGCAAATGTAAATAAAAATAATCAATAAAATTGTTTGTAAAATCTGTGAAAAATTAATAATAAAATAATTTACTCGCAAAATCTATAAAGGACCCTTCTATTAAAAAACTGCAACAGTTATTCGTCGCCACGCTGTAAATACTTGCTATTTGCTCAATGTAAAAATAGAGAATTTGAAAAATTTTGAGACGCCTTGGGATTTCTATTATTTCCAAGACTATATCGAGATTTTAGAGGCTATTTCGGTTTTTCGGGGCTACTTTGGTATTTTTGGGACTATTTCAGGATTTTCAGTAATTTAAGACCTATTTCGGACTTTCCGAGAATACTTCGAGATTTTAGGGATTATTTCTGGACTCTAGGAATTGCTTAGGGATTTCGGAAACTTCTTCGGGATACTAGGAACTTTTTAGGGATTTTCGGGCTACTTCGAGTTCGGGCTGCCGAGTATTATATGGATAACAATATCGATAAATATCTATATCGATCTAGAAATATAACGAAAATTCCAAAATAGTCCCGAAAATCACGAAATAGTCCCGGGAGTCTCCAAAATACCGAAATTGTCCCGAGAGTCACGAAATAGTCTCGAGAATGCCGAAATAGTCTAGAGAAACTCGATTTTTTTTTTAATCCTGACTTAGTCGCGTAAATGTCTAAAAACCCGAAATAGTTCTCAAATTGAGTTTTGATGGGAACGGGTGTGATGAGTTCAGTTGTGGTGAGTTATGGTTTGGTAAATGTCGGTGTTATAGGATCAGGTCTGGGGAATTTAAATAAGGTGTGATGAGGTTGTGTGTGGTGAATTGATTTGAAGTAAGGTGAAGTGAGTTGTGGTAAGGTAATTTGAGGTAAGTCTAAGGTAAGGTGTTAGTTTTTTTTTTTTTTTTTGAAAAAATGTATAGTATACTTATCCTCCACGTGTGTGTCGATTCGCTGCCAGGTATGGAATAGGACGAATGTAAGAACAAATGTAAGACCGAACTGAAGACCGCTAATGAAATAAATGGAATAATTTAGTGTTTTACAGCGAATATTATAGTTATTACAATTCAAAAGTAAAGTAGCAAAATTTTGAAGCTGATAACTTTAGAAATGAGCTATGTTGGTGCGTGGTGTTTGAAAGTGTTTAACCACTGACTAAATACCTTGGTATTTTAGAAAAAGTAGTTTGCATCTCAAAAGTACCTGAGTACTTTCATTCTTTGTACTTTAGTATCTAACAGCTGCTAAATGTCCTTTTTTAATATATAAAAGTTCCTAAATGACAACATTTTATTACTTGGCTATTTAGCAACTCCTGAAATAAAAGAATTTTTTTCCTAATAGCCGTCACCCCTCGATAGGCAATGGCAAATCTCCGAATGTATTTCTGCAATGAAAAACAGCTTCTCATAAAAAATGCTATCGTCGTTCGGAGTCTTTTGTGTGACAATATCAAGGCGTACGCCACAAATCGGAGGAGAAACTTGGGCAAACACCAACACATAGTGTAAACGTCAATCTATAGTTACATAGGTTTACAAAAACAAAGAAAAATCTGCACATTGAACCAAACCTCTATATCCCTATGTTACTTATTCGACGCGCTGAATGTGAATCTGGGGTCTGTTAGCCTCTATCGCGTCAGGTTCCTGGTCATTTGAATTTCATGTAAACAAATTGGGTTTTTCGACTCGCTGAACCCGAAGCCGAGATCCGTTTACCTCCATAATGTTAGGTTCCAGGTCATTTGAGCGTCAAATAGGACAAA
>NW_016161013.1:48339-56432 GCF_001687245.7 Rhagoletis zephyria
TTTCACATGCAAATAGATTTTAACAATTTAGAATTTTTTTGAGAAGAAATGTAAAATATTTGACATTTTCGAGAACAAATAATTTGAAATAAATCAAATCAGCTGCTATACTGATATTACCTGTTCAATGTGCCTTGGTTTAACTGTATTTTTGGAATAAACAAAGTTCTTTTTCCTTCTGTCAGTAAACTGTGTTTTTTTTACAAATAGTATAAATAAGCAATGGGAAATAAGGCAAAATTTGTTTTATTTCCAACCTTTGTTGGAAATAAAGCAAAACTCAGATTTTGGTATTATTTCCCATTTAAAAGTGAAATAAAGCAAATTTTGCGTTATTGCCGTTTGTGTTATTTCACCCCCCCAAAAAATTGATTCAATAAAAATAAAAATGCATATATGTATATACGTGTTGTCGCTGAATCCGAATATGGGCGTCGCTGGATTCTTAAAGGTCATCTAGAGGTCATTCCAAGGTCATCCCAGGGTAAAATTCAGAAGAATTGTATTGAATTTTCAGGTTTAGTCAATGAATTTTTTCCTACTTGACCTTCAAATGACCTCGAACATGACGTGATGGGGGCTAACACAGATCTCGGATTTGCATGCAGGGCGTAGAAAAACATAGGGAGCTAGAGGTTTGGTTCATTATGCAGAAACTATTTTTTTGTAAACCTGTATTATTATAAAATACCCAAGTAATTTTTTTTTTGTGAGTATTTAGCCAGCTCCTTAATATCTAAGTTTTTTAGTCGGGTATTTGGCATCTCTTTACTAAGTATTTGAGTATTTAAGGACCGGTACAGAAAGTTCTCCAAATTAAAAAACGCCCATTAAGTGCATACGATAACTTTTTTTATATTTTTGTTTTAATTAATATAAAACTACATGTTTATAGTGATAATACGAAAAGAAACCGAACTTTTCTGGAGAGACCTGACATCAAGTTTTGTACAACGGTTTTGTCCACTTTTAGCGATGCTGTCCGCCACATTCTTTTTATTTCTGAAATAGTTTTGGTTGGTTTCCCCATTTTTAAAAGTTTGGCTTTCATCAGAGCCCAATATCGCTCAATTGGTCGCAACTCAGGCACATTAGGTGGATTCAAGTCTTTCCTCACGTAATGCACATTGTTATCTTCGAACCACTTTTGGGTGATATTAGCGTAATGTGCTGGAGCCAAATCCGGCCAAAACATAATTTGTCCATTATGATGACGTAGGAAGGGCAGAAGACATTTTTGAAGACACTCTTTCACGTAAATTTCAGTGTTGATGGTTCCCATAGTGAAGAATGGCGTGGATTTATGCCCGCATTCACATATGGCTTGCCAAATTAGAACTTTTTTACCAAACTTTTCTATCTGGATGGTTTTTTCCGAATCAGAAATGTCTTCTCCAGACTCCAGGCAGTAAAATTGGTTACCCGGCAATGTCCTCAAGTCCATTTTCAAATAAGTTTCGTCGTCCATAATCACACAAAAATTTTTGTTTGCCAGTTGTGTCTCATACAACTTACGTGCAAGGGAAACACTTTTTGAAGTTTGTTTTTCGCTTCGTTTTGGAACTTTTTTCTTTTTGTAAGTTTTGATACCATTTATTTTCTTGATTCGAGTGACCTGCACATGCGTGGTTTTAGCTCTTATGGCGATATCTCTTGTTGACATGGAGCGGTTCTTCCTAATTATGGCTATTACCATCTTCTCCAACTGGGCGTCTGCTGATCCATTTGGGCGGCCACTTCTTGGCTTGTCCTTCACTGAGCCACCTTTCTTAATGCGCAAAACCGTCCTTCGTGCAGTGTCATAAGTTGATCCAGTGAGTTTCGCCAACTTTTTGTAACTTATATTGGGATTATTCGTCCAAATGTACAGAATTTTTTTGCGGAGCTCTTCGTTCGTATTCATTTTTTTCCTTGGTAATGCTTTGACTGCAGAAACTAACATAGTTTTTAAAATGTAATGAAACACCGGTTTGAAAGCTATTTATTCAGAGCCTACTATGCCATTGCTAAACATTTTGTAGCGGGTTCAAAATTTGAAGAACTTTCTGTACCAGTCCTTAGTACCCAAACTGGTACTTTAAATACAAAATTGCTCATCTGCTTCTATTAACCTCCATACACTCCAACTCATTACACTAATGATAAATAAAAATTACTCCCTGTTACCATGTACTGATTGATTTTTTTTTAACGAATACAATTTGGCAGTCAATAGGAAAAACATAACTTTTTCGCGTAGAAAAGAATTGATGGGTCGCGAACGCAATATCTAATTATAACCACAAACATTGTCATGCTATAAACCTAATTTCGCTAAAAATACAGAATGCTCCTATCAACACCGACATCAATCAATTAGCGAAACAACAAATGGAAATAACAATATTAAATTTGTATACATAAATATACGTTTCTGTGGCAAAGCAAGCGATGTGCACGAAAACTTAGGTGATTTTTTTTTTGCTTAATAACTTTTAGTTATATGCACCACACACGCACATTCATACATACATATGCATGTACTAGAGATGCTGTTTTTAAATCGTTTAAATCGACGATCGATTAATCGAACCCATTTGATTCGAGTTTTTATCGATTCGTGAATTTATCCAAAATATTAGAGAATCGACATTCGATTTTTCATTTGAATTTTTGAAATTTCTAGTGAATGCTCATATCGTTGGCTTTTTTTTATTATTTACGGATTGTTAGCTACCTGATAGCTTTTGGATAAATGTAGATATTGAAACAGTTATGAACAATGTAAGTTCTAACAATTAATTACAATAAATGTTTGTAATTCCAGTGTTGATTAGATCGCTGTGTCTTTATAAAAATAAAATAAAATATATGAAATAATCTTGGGGAATCGATTTTTGTTTGACGATTTCTTCCTACATCGATTATTCTAATTTCGTTTCAAAAATCGATTTTCTTTATTTCAATCCGGCATCTCTAATATGAACATATGTACATGCATAAACGTTACCTGTCTAACAAAGTGACTCTCTGTCTGTCCGTCTTGCTGAACTGACTTGATGTCTGAAATCTATGAAATATCTTCTACTTGGTAATTTACTTTTTACACTTGTTGTTATTGCAACTAAGAATTGTTGTCAAGCGGCTTGGTGGCGCTCTCTTCTTTATGCCACCACCGCCGCCACTTTGAATGGTTTCCAAGGATTTCGGTGTTTCGATGTTATTGTACATACATGTATAACGGCATTTTAGTTTTTTTTTTGTATTTTGTGTGTTTTGGTATCCACCGCAGTTTTCACGATTTCCAGACATGTTTTACCTGACGGCCTAAGCCTATAAAAATTCAAATGCAAAAATGCACGAATTTCCTTTGCTTCTAATATCCTCACAACTGTTGTTGTTGCATTCTTTTAGTCGCAAATTATTGTTTTGTTTGAGTGTTTTGAGAATGTATGCGTATATTTTTCGTGCATGGTTTTCGGCAGAATTTCGTCAGTCTTTTTTAGAGTTTGCTCAAAAAAAGTTGTTGAAACTATTTGGCTTCGATAATATGCAGAAATTGAAACTAAGAATAAAAATTCCTTAATATAGATATTGCACGGATAATGGTGCGTGTTGCGTTAAATAGTTTTTGAAAAGTGTTTTGAATACATTTTTGGTAATATAACTTGACGTTTTTTTATGGCGCGCTTGCACCATAGATTATGAGGAGGCGCGCGGTGGCTACTCATACGCCCTGTATATATGTACAACGTTAACGCGCAAATGTTCAAACAAACAGGGTCATCATATACATACATAGGTACATACGTGCATATATGTATGCATGTGCGTCTGAAGTTTTTCTAGTATATCGTCGAAGTTATTTCCACACAAATTCTTGAATGAGTCTCGTTTGCAAGTTCAAGCTTTCAGCGATATCATTGAACCAACGAGTTGCAGTGCATGCCAGAGCAACTGGCAAATAAATCAAATCGGAAAGTCAATACGAGCCCCTTTTTGGGGGTTTGAGGATGCCAAATGTTAGACACATTTGAAAGAGTGGCGCTGAAATAAAATTGGCACAGAAACCAAACGAAGGTAAAGAATAAACAAAAGCAGGAGAGTCAATGAGCTTGTAATTTCCAGCAAATAAATAATGCAGAGAATGTAATGAAAACAAACGAATTCATCAATTCAAGTTGTCTAAGTTAAGTGCAAATAAATTGAAGAAATAAAATTGATAAAAAGCGACGTCGTCAATCTTACTGAATGCCACCAGATGGTTGAGAGCAATCCGATCAAGTGTAAGAATACAGTAGAAACGCATTGATGAAAATAAAAGTTGTAAAAGCAGCATACAACATTTTACAAGCAATTTTGTGCGATTGATGGAAGCGCAAGAAAAGTTCGAAAGGTGCTCAGCACTTTCAATCTCTTGACTGGTACTCGATGAGAGTTTAGCAGCGTGAAAAAGTTCAAATTTCACAGTGCAAAATTTCTTTTTAGTCCAGAAAAAATGATAAAATACTCGTAAATCTGAAAGTTAAACACTGCACGGCAAGTATATAAGTATTTGCAAATATTTACTCAAAAGCGTGCAAGTGTATATGTGAACTTGTGTTAGAGTACAGATGAAAAATCATTGGTATTTCGATCAAAACTTAGCACTTGAGCGCAATGGAAATTGGAGGCTTAGGCGGCCGTGTGCAGTTTCTACAAGCGCAGCTGTTTCCCACTTGTGCGTTGTCGCCGGTGAATTCTGGAGGTAAATTCGCAGTCTTATGCTGCATTTCCACTAGGCATTAAATGTTAAAAATGACAAATGACGAAGTCGGCTATTAAAAAAAATCGTGTCGTTACATTAAAAAACAGTCGTTAAGTTCATTTCCACATGGCATTTTTTTAAATGTCATATATTCTTTGTCATTTCAATGTCTAGTGGAAATTCGGCATTACAAGAATGTCATTTTTATAGTCACTTAAATATATAGTACTCATGTGAGCTCATCAGTAAAGTGGTTTCGTTGCTCAAATATCAAATCGAATTCATACAATATGGTAGCGTTAGAGCAAAAATAAAAATTACAATAATAAATTATAGCCTCAATGGCAGTAAGAATTAGAAAAGTGAACAACAAACACATAATTTTAAAACTAAGCACCAATGAGGCGAAAAATGTGCTGGTCTGGTAACAAGACCTTAAATGAATTCGCCTTGCTACCTAATAAATAGATACATGCTTACACTGTTGGCAAAATGTTCATCTGATAAATGATTAAAATATTAATCGCGGTTAACGATTAAAATTAATTCATCTGTACGATTAATGACAAAAAATTTTTAATCGGTCAATGTCATCGGTTATTTGGATATACATATTTATAAATACTTACATATATATATAGAATAGTTGGGCACGCTGAACTAAATTCTTAATTCACTGAGCATTTCATTGTCATTATTCGTGCAGTTGTAGTGACATTTGAAATGCACTACCACTAAAGCCCAAGTGGTAGGGAAAATTTCGATTTAGTGCAATTTGCCCCACCCTGGTATGAACTCACTTTCTATATGGTAAAAACATTTTTTTATGAACAATAACACTGGTTTACAGCAAAAATTTTCTATGAATGCCACTATCCAATTCCTATGTAGAATTCCTCGGTGATTGCGAAAATCAAATGGAAATGCTAGCATTTTATGTAAAACATGAACATGCGTTACATGGCGCATGCGTTACATTCTTTCCTGCTCTTTTTTCGTAGAAAAAATCTTCGCGCATGCTCATTTGACAACTCATTCTTTCTTTATTTATCCAACGATTTTCTATATTAGTAGCTTGGTATATTTTTTTAACAGAATAGGCTTGAAATGAAAAAATTGACACAAAATCTGTTATTTTTTTAATTTTTTCCCTTGTTAAAGTTTGATTTTTTTCAAACAATTCATCAAAAATAAATTAAGAATCTGCAATGCGTAATGAATTCCTCAGAAACTACCAGGCCTATCGAAAAATTCAATTGGTTGCTAAGAAATACGTGGTTAAGTGGCCCCCTAAAGGGAATAATCGGTAACTTGAAAATATCTCGAAAACTTATCCATAAAATAACTAACTCGATTTATGAGCAATTCTACATTGAAAACAAGTAAAAGCAGCGCTGTCTTCGGCTATGCCGAAGGCTTCATACCTTTCATGAACATCTGCAAATTTTACTTTGACAGATTACTGCTTTTGAATACATCTGCATACATCGATAGAGGAGTTACATACTTATATAAAAAATCGCATCTAAACAATCAGAGGTATGGAAGATATACTTTATATGACACCAATCTAAGTGATTTTCACCGCTATGTGATCGGTATGTAAACCGGTAACTCAATTTATTGGGTTTAGTTTCGTACATAAAGGAGATACATATATCAAACTGGTATCTTAACAATCAGTGCTATAGGAGATAAAGCTTATACAGCATAGATTTTGACGATTTTCTCAGTAGACTTTGTATTATTATTTATAAAATATCTTACGAAATTTATCGGTTTTAGCTGTTCAAATAAAGGAGTTTTACAGTAAAATCCCATATCTGAACAATCAGATGTATGGAAGATATATGTTGTAGTCATCCGATCCTTGTTATTTTCACTGTAAGTATTCTGTTAATAATGAGTGAAAATGGTGCGAAATTTCATGTTCCTAGCTGCATAAATGGAGGAGTTATGATAAAAGACCTCATATCTGAACAATCAGTTGTATGGGAGCTATATGTTATAGTGGTCCGATTCTTCCGGTTCCGACAAATGATTAATACATTATAAAAATACACCCACCTACCAAATTTGATCCGGATATCTCGAAAACTGAGAGACTAGATTGCATACAAACAGACAGACAGACGGACAGACGGACAGACGGACATGGCTAAATCAACTCAGCTCGACGTTCTGATCATATAAGTATACATTTTCATGGGTCTATCTCTTTTTGTTCTGGTACTTACAAACATCGGACCAAAGTTATAATACCATTTCATGCTCATGAAAGGTATAACAAGTGCAATCAAAGAATATTCTTTTCGTTCTTTTCATAACTTTTGGCGAGTATTTGATCTTTGGCAAGCGGTTCTTGAGGTGCAACACGACTGGAATCAATCAGCGCAGGAAATAACAAATTTTTCGTCCGCTATTTGGCTTTTTCTGAAATACATATGAGCTTCTCTGAAACACATTTGCCCTTTTCTGAAATACATTTGAGTTTTTCTGAAATACATTCGTGCTTTTTTTTTAATTCATTTTGCCTTTTCCGAAATACATTTGCCCTTTTCTGAAATACAATTGTGTTTTTCTGAAAATCATTTGAGCATTACTGAAACCCAATTGTGCTTTTCTGAATTTCATTTGCCCTTTTCTGAAATACATTTGAGTTTTTCTGAAAATCATTTGAGCTTTACTGAGATACAATTGTGCTTTTCTGGATTTCATTTGCCGTTTTCTTAAATATGTTTGAGTTTTTCTGAAATACAGTTGTGCTTCTCTGAAATACATTTACCCTTTTCTGAAATACATTTGTGTTTTTCTGAAATACTGTTGAAAAGGATGTAGTAGTATTCACGAAATTAAGCTAGTGGCCTGCCTGGCACTCCGGCAAAAGAGCAGATGAGCTCAAGCAACGCCTGTTGGCAGCAGTAGTTGGTTCAGCTGATCTGCTCTTTTGCCAGACTGCCAGAGCACTTGCTTAATATGGTGAATACCACTACTATTATTTGCTGATGTTCACGCTACAAAAATCTCTAGTAACTGAGCTCATGTATGCAAACGAAGCCACTAGCCGCAAACACGTTTGCAAACCGATTGCATGCTTTTGAAATTTGTCGAAAACTTACGATCCGTTTGTCAACAGCCCCACTCACGACAAAAAGACCTTCCAACTGAAACAGACTTGTCAAATAAGTGGTATTAGTCGTATTTCTTTTGCGATTGATCCCGGAGTCATCCCGGATTAGTCACTTTTTTGCATAAGTTTTTATTGTACATACTTATATATTTTCGTTCACCTATAACCGTACACTGCCGGTTTTCATTAATTCGATATCATATATTCCTTTTCTGAGTCTCACCTCACCAAAGCTCT
>NW_016161014.1:0-54724 GCF_001687245.7 Rhagoletis zephyria
TACACTGAATTGAAGAAAACTATAAAATTTTTGTGTAGGGTATTAAAAATTAAAATTAATTAGATTTGACAGAGTAAAATTTCCGCAAGATTGGCAAGCTATTTAAGTGTAATTTATCATAAAAACGTTGTAGAGCTGCCACCCATATAAAAACGGGAAATAAAGAAATTAAAGTATACCGTCAACAAAAAAAAAATACAAAATTATTGACAAATAAAAACCAGGGACCGTAACGGCTATGATCTTTATAATAAAAATCATAACTTAACCATTAAAATTGGATTTCCATTTTTCCGATCAAATTTAACCGTTCTTTTATGATCGTCATTTTTTCGATAAATGTTTATCGTCTTTTTTTATTTTTGTCCGTCAACAATAACTGATATTTTTGTGATTTTTATTTTTTGAATGATATTATAAGTTTTAAGATCATGCAAATTTTAAATCGGTCAACATCATAGAAAAAATAAAAATCCAAAATAACGATTTTTTTTATCAAAAAAATTTACATCCAAAATAACCGTTAAATTTTACCTAAAATATTACTACAAATTTAACGATTACGCTTGATCGAAAAAAATAAAAATAACGAATTTGAAGATAATTTCTAATTATAAACTATATTTTTAGTAGGGTTTCCAACTCATAAAATTTTTTTTATTTTCATAATAAAACAAGAAAAGTAAAGAAACTGTACTTATATAAATTAAGCTTTCAAGAGGTTTTTAGAAAGAAAAACCGGTTAAATGATGCGTGGCGCTTGTAGTCTTGTTTTTACTATTTACATATGTACATACGTATGTACATGAACTTATAAACCCAATCTTTCACTTAAACTAAAATTTACAAGGTATCAAATATCAATAGAGAAGCGACGTTAACCCCCGCATAATCCTATAGCACACGCTCATGGAACATGCATATATACATACATACCGTAATACACATATTTACATATATATGTTACCGCCCAAACCCGATCTTAGGACAAACTAGTTTTGACTAGGCTAAGAAAGAAATAACCCTCATCAGTCCAACTCCAACTACCAGTCCACAATATTGTTGCGTCTAACTCGATTTCGCATTAGACAGATGTATCGCATCTAGATAGAACTACTTTCGCCCAGGAAAAACTATCTCACATCGTCGCTGAAATGCAAAAAAGCCGCAAATAACTAAATTGTTTATTGCATAAAATGTTGGGGTCTGATAATTTGATGAAATACATCATAATCAATCAAAACGTGAATTTTGGATTTTTATTTAGTTACGGCATTTTGTATTTCAGCGACGCGACGGTGTGAGATAGGGCCTTTCTATATTAAGGCAACGATATGTATGTACATATTTCATCTTTGAGAATAAATAAATTTTAATTTATTGAAGGTATAATACAATAATAAAAGTAAACTAACGACTTCGTACACACCTTCAATTCATTGACACTCAAATAAATCATGAATGAAATTCTCAACTGCTTAGCTGCTCCATATGTACATATTGTTCGTTGTTGCTGTTGTTCCGGTTGCTGTGGGAGTAAGTAATTTTTTCTAAAACTTGTATACAACACTCGATTGGTCCGTTACGCCTGCGCATTATTCACATTTCAGCGAATTCCACTTTAAAGTAATAAAATTGAGATACAATAGCAACAAAATACATAAAAACGTTAACTTAAAAAATACTGAGATCAGCGCCGCTAAAGATCCCAAAAGGGGCATTGAGCAAAGCGTTTGTATTTTATACATACCACACAACACGTATGTATATATGTTTGTACTGGCATATACATAGATACCAATTCAAGCTCATAAAAAGTCAGAGGATGACTGATTGAATGAACCCACTTTAAGGGTAGTCAATAAAAATGTTTCAATGTGTCACTTAACACTTTTAAGGTAGTGCCTACATATTTATACATATATATATATGCACATATAAGTACCTAATATGTACATTTGACCGAGTCGGTACCCATAAAAAGAAAAAAACAATTGGCATTTCACACATTCTTCTAAGTGTATGGCCGAGTTTCTTGATTGATTTGTAGTGCGCGGCTCTGAATCGTAAATGGTTTTCTACGAGAAGCTTTCTTATGGAAGAAATCCATTCGTAGGTTTGCCATAACCGAAGGGCATCAGCTCTTGGTATTGTAATTGCGCCAATGAATTAAAAAAAAATCCATTCAGTTCTAAGAATTCATGGTTTAGTAGAACATTCGACGTTGATTTCGTTGGTAAAGAAGCGATTTAATTATAAGTAAGCCCAAAAACTTCATTCTGGTACCACTGTACCATTTCCGTCCCCGCAGTGGGTCGAAGAACCATAAAATCGGCCTTTCTGTCCATTGGCGTTATAGTTGAAGATCTTTAACAAAGGAAAAGTCGGCCATAGATTATTTCACATCCTCTTGAGTCACTGGACCATGAACTGAACAGAAAGACGATGCACGAAGAGACATATGACGTTAGCATAGTCAATGTGTCGCAGTGAACTGGATATTGGCCACCGAAGTCCGCAGTCGCGGAGTGACCTTATGGCAGCATCCATCACATCCCCAATCACCAAAAGAAACTGAAGAGATGAGAGTATGCAACCTTGCCAAAGCCCGCCGTGAACTTCGAAAATCTCAGACAACTTTCCTTTGTGAATGAACATGACCCCTAGCTCCGTTGTAAGGGGATTTCATAACCGCGACGATTTCGGGCACTACCCCACCGCCCAGGGCTACCAAAAAGCACACTATGAAAACTAACGACACACTGCTTGATGATGATTCTCATTGTAAGCCAAGTATCGTGTCTATTGGTCCCAACGGCGATGACGGTGACAGTTTTTTTCTTGATCCTCACAGCGAATTAGGCGGACGAAAGTGACTTAATGGGTCGCTCGAGGCTAGGAGCTATTGGCGGATGAACCCTCTAGGAATATTTAGATAGTTGCTCCATTACCAGTATAGGGGGGTAAGGTAAGCGTTCTAGCCTTATGACTACATCTATTGACACCGAAACTACTACTTGGCGAAATATTCCTTTCTTCTTTTATCTACTATTTTGTGTTCAGAATGTAGAGGAGCGTAACTACGATTTGTTTCATTTCCCTTATTCGTTGCCAGGGAATATCATCAGTCATCACCCGCAGCAGTGCGCCATATTGTAATAATCCTTCTTGATAGAAAGTTCTGACTTATGACACATTTTCCTTTTTTACTTTAGAATTTCGTTTAACATTTTTTCGCAAATGTATTCGCAGACGCATTCAAGAACACAGATAAATCGCCCTTCTCTACATACATACATTCATACTCTTATGTATATATTAATTTATCACTTTCTGTCTACGCTACTCATTTACCCATTGGGTGCCGCTTAATCCGCAATGACACCGACACGTGTGGCTTTAGAATAACCAAAAGGAATTTTTTTTTACGGGAAGTGATTAATTTGCAACACTTGTAGCCAATTGCTGTTGCCATGTATCAGCTACTAAATACTCGCGCAGTGTTGTTTTTGTATTAAAATGCTTGGCTCCATTGTTTTGTTGCAATTATGTTTGTATTATGGTTGTGGCTTCAAAGATATTTCACATCGTTCGCAAAGCCTTTCAGTGTCATTATAAAAAAATTTGCATAATAAAAGTGATGTAAATGAAAATAATTGAGTTAAAAATGTAGTAGAAGAAATCACATTCAATTCCAGTCATATTTAACTATTTACATAGATGTTAAAAAAAGACTCAATCGGTTGCATTAAAATGCAAATGAAAATGGAGGCGATTAGATGTTGTAATTAATTGTAATGCAATAATCGATTCAATGAATATTACGGCCAAGCATATGGATTAATGGCGAATAAAATGCGCACACAACTACTGGGGGCTGCCAGCATTCATATGCACCACATGTCCGAAGTTTTACGTTCGTAAATGGATGTGTAATTACATGTATGGAAGTACATGTAAACCAGGGGAATTTACATTTTACAAGAGAGATACTAAAAAATATCTATCCAATTCTATTTTAAAAATGCTCCTCAGAATATTTGTGGTTTCCAGAGGAACATAAATTTAGTATTTATGCAGTTTTGCCGTCTATACAACTTTAATTTCAGCCTATCATGGCGAGATTATGACCAGTAGAAAATGTACGTAGGGTCTCATTAGTACTTTCTATTGATGTTTTAAGGAAATTCTTAATACTCTTACAGATTTCGGGGTAGCCATAGTGAAGCTAATCGCTCTAATGGGGGGTTTTTCGTAACCGTGAAGGAACATGGCCACATAAGTTTCATTAAACTTCATTGTTTCGCTGACTTTGCGTTTGAAGTGCGTCCTCGACCTCTGTTAGTCATCGTCTTTCTTATATTTCCCAATCACCCTGGAAATCCAGCGGTTGTACTCTATATACAACTCAGTGAACCTGAAGCCTGAAGCATGTGTTTGCCACCTCGGCATTTAGGCACAAAAGGTATCTGCACTAGTCGAACTGCAGTTGAGCCAAAGTGCATCACGTCTTTCGTTTCGCTTCCTCCATGTTAATGAACGCTGGGCCATCCCCGAGGTTATTATTAGCACGATAGAATAAAGAAGTTAAAGGCCAGTCAAAGCACCGCACTACGGACTTCCGAATGTCGGCTCGACTCATAACACAGCTGCATTTAAGGTATGGTTACTGTAGCAGACTTAACTCTTACACAGATATGGCTTGTGAAAAGCCATACCTGATGACGCCAACCACGACTTCATTTGCCCCCTTAAATCCACTCAACTAACACCACTTTTGCTTTGATCGGACCCTCTCAAAAAAGGACGTTTCCTAAATTGTGCTTGACGACAGTAATTGATGAAGTAGTGAGGCTACAACAACAACAACATTAATAGGCAGCTTGTCCGCACTATGTCGCGTACGGCTAAAGCCGGACAGGAGACTTTTCACGTGTTTGGGTGACAAGGCGGTTGTTGGGGTGGTTATCACGGTGGCATGCCATCAGGAATCGCCTCGAAAGCAACGTACTGTGCGCATTTCACTGCACGACATTAGGCGGTTAAAAGATCTCCTTCTTTCCGAGAAACCTTAGTTGCACGATAAAGTTAAAGCCTACTTAATATGAGTATTTGAAAAGGACCAAACAGATTTCGTAAGAACGACAAAGAAAACTTGGGCGAGGCAAGATAAATGAAAAGAGAACTTCAAACACTTCGAGTGCGTGGAAGTAGCGGAAATTGCTGTCAAGAGCCGGTACAGTCACTCGTCAAAGCAACAAAAACAAAAACAACAACCACGTAGTAAACGCTGAACAACGTAAAACGGACGGTAGCTAGCTAATACTTTGTTGCCACAACAGCAACAACTTCTGTAGACAACAACATGTGGAACACTAACACGCCACAGTTGACCGCAAACAATTTGCAGCAATTGCATGCAAATCTGTTGGCAACGCCTACTGTTGGACTGAGGCAGGTTGTTGAGTGTCCTGTTGTACTGCCGCAAAAGCTGTGCGGCTACAAGCCGCCACAAGACAGAGTAACACTTTTTTTCCTTATTGCAAAACCAGTTCGCTGCAATGGCAAGCGGAAATAGCAAAGAGGATAGTAGAAAAGAAAACCAATATGCATAGCAAATGACAGGCGCAGCGACACTACTAAAAACAACAAAAGCAAGCAACAGCAAGGATTCGCACAGAAACAGCAACAACAACAAGTGTTGTGACGCGCAGCAGAGTAGACTCGTAGGAACAGGAATTCGATGGCAATGACAACAGAATAGCCCATGGCGACGGCATAAGAACACAGAACACTTATGGCAAATAGAAGTAAAACAACAGCAGCAGCAACAACGACAAGAACAACAACTATAACCAATTGCAATAACGCTGCACAAACATTCCACAACTATCATACAAGCGGACAAGTTGTCAAAGTTTTTCCTGTTATGCGTGGCGTGGCAAGTTATTGTTGCAAATTGTACGTACGTTTTTGTTGTTGTTGTTGTTTTTATTGCTGCACTCTGTGACACCTGCTGCCGCCGGCCAGACTGACTGGTCATTCAGTGCCACCACGCAGTTTATCGCCGCTTATTTGCTGTGGCGTCATACATGCATGCAAATGCTATTGCAACAACGTGCTTGCCTCAACAACAACAACAACAACAACGGTAGTTGCCACACGTATATATATATATATATATATATATATATATATATGTGCAATATGCACACGCTAATGCAGCAAAAGATATGTAAATATTGAGAGACAGACACACAGACGATAACTTTCGTGTCATGTATAATAATTTGCAATGGCTATTACAACAACAGCAAAAACAACATTCAAACTGCTTTAAAAGCCAATCGTTGTCGCAACAACCAAATTACAACAAGCAATGATATTTAGTAGAAAAAAATGCACCGCAATTAAAAATTCATGTTGCATGTTGGAGAAAAGCTAAAGCAACAACAACAATTTGTTTATCCTCTACAACTCTTTTTATCGAACAATAGCCGATACGCGTACAATTTGCTAGGCAGTTGGCATGGCTAATGTCGCCAGGCAAGCGAATAAAAGGCGTAAAATAAAATAAATGAAGTAATAAAAAATATAATAAAGTAAACAAAAAAATAAGACACAAAAATATGCAAAAAATAATAAAATAAACTAATGGAAGATAAAAAATTAAACTAAGTAAAAAATAAAACGAAAAAAATTATAAATTAATTGAAATAAAACAAAGTAAAAACTTTGGTAAAGTAAAAAAATAATACAAAATAAAATAAAGTAAACTAAAGACTATTTAAATCAAATACGACACACAAAAAAATAATAATTGTAAATGAAAAATCAAATAAAATAGGAAATGAAATAAGGAAATATGTATGTATGTATATATAAAATTTAAAAATACCACTCTAAATTAAAAAACATAAAAATTTAAGATTTAATAAATTTAAAGAATGTAATCAAGTAAATAAAATAAACTAATTAACTGAGAAAATATAATATATGTAGTAGAAAAATAAAATAGTATAAAAATAAAAATCTAAATACAAAATAAACTATATATGTAATTGAAGACAAAAAATTTACTTAAGTAAAAAATTAAACAAAAAAACTATACTATAATTAACTGAAACAAGACCAAATAAAAATTTAGTAAAGTAAAAAAAAAAAAACTTATCAAATAAAAAAATAATTAAAAACATAATTGAAAAATAAAAATGTTTGAAATTAAAAAACTCGTATAAGATAAAAAAATTTTATATATTTTAAATAAATTAAAAACAAAAAATAAAATTATTATTAATGAAATAAAAAATTAAAACAAATTTAAAAGATATAGCGAAGTAAATAAAATGAAATAAAATAAAAAATAATTAAATGAGAGAGCTTCTACTACATACACCTGCGTTCGACTAATTAGCAAGGAAATTGAAAATGATATTGTTTGCAAATTATTTTTATTTTTTATTTTTAATAATTTTCGTTTAAGATATAATTCAATCTATAACAGAAACCACAATAACAAAAGTTTTAAAATTTGCAAAAATTGCAAAAAAATTAATGAAACTTCATAAAATTGCTATACAAATTTCCAAATTTTCAATCAGAATATATAAAAAATGTTCGGGTATGCAGTTCTGTAGTACATTGAATTGTAGTCTAAGAAAGTGCAAGTCTCAAGTCGTTAAAAACTACCGTTGTTTTTTAGAATATTTTTGTGGAGAGTGTCGCGGATTTTTTTTCATACAAAAAAAAAAAAATAAAAATTTGATCATGTCTTATATGGACGAAAATGCGCAACACCCTCCCATCCTCCACAAAAAAATTCTTAAAATCAACGGTAATTTTTAGTGACTTGAGACTTGCACTTTCTTAGACTACAATTGAATGAATTGAACTGCATACCCGAAAATTTTCTAAATATTTTGAATACAAATTTGGAAATTTATATGACAATTTTTTTAAGTTTGATTAATTTTTTTGCAATTTTTGCAACTTGTATTATTGTGGTTTCTGTTACAGAATGAATTATATTTTAGATGAAAATTATAAAAAAAGATAAAAATAGTTTGCAAACAAAATCATTTGCTATTTCGCTGCTTGAACGCAGGTGTATGTATTTATCATATACAGTATATTTTGCTTAGCTGCCCATCTTTCTTTGCACGAAAAACTTGTGCACTTAACCGAAAAAAGCACTTAAGCGAATTTTCTTTACTACTTCAATGAGGAAGGTATCCGAATCCCTATGAAACCAAATAATGGAGGAGCACTTACCACGTAGAAATTACTGCAAGCGAAATTTTTACCGAATGGTATCTAATTATCTATATAACTACATTAATTGATAGCCATTTTCGTTGTTCTGCGAGATGTGCAAAATAAATAAAAGCTTTAAAATTAGGTAATTGTAGGGCCAGTGCAGGTAAACCTGATACTTTCTTTGATAGTTAATAATAGTTGCACAATTTTTAAAGCAGGTATCGCCAATGTGCAGGTATGTTGAATGCACCTATCGGAGGAGTTTCCTTATAAATGTTAGAAATAATGCCGCTAGTGCGCATTTTAGGGTAGGTGTCTTAAATGTGCACTTAAGCATAAAGGCAGCAAGGCAAAATATTCTGTACTCCATTTTTAGAGCTAATGTATGTATTTCTTACATCTTACATTTCTTTGAAGGTTTCTTTTCCAGTGAATGAAAATTCATTCTTATGTAAAGCACATTTATTCCTTGTAACCGCAGCAATATTACATATACGTATATGTACATATGTACATTAGGGTGGTCCTTATTTCGAAAAGAGCTCAGGTTCTCGGTCTCACCCTCTAGAAATGTGTGAACAGCCTAAAGACTAAACTATGCAAAGTTTTAGGTCGATCAAAAAAGATTTAAAGGTGGCTCAAAGCGCTCAAAGTTTCCCATGTATTTTATATGGGGAAAAACTGTTTTATTTTTCCATCGATAAACTCTCGTTCTCTTCAGGATACTTTCAGAAAAAAAAACCATTCAAGCGCTTATTTAATAATTTATTAATATTAACTATTCCCTTGGGGCCCCCAAATCCCGAAAAAATGCAATGCAGGAACCCGTAAAAAAACGTTAATATTAAACAAATTTTAAATAACCAATTGGGTAATATTTTCTTAAGTCTCCTGAAGAAAAACTGAGTTTGCTGTTTGAAAAATTTGGATATTCAAGGATTCTATACCATTTCTACGAAAAATAGGTTTTTTTCTCCATATAAAATACATGGGAAACTTTGAGCGCTTTGAGCCACCTCCAAATCTTTTTTGATTGATCTAAAACTTTAGGCTGTTCACACATTTCTAGGGGGTGAGGCCGAGAATCTAAACACTTTTAATTTTCTCCATATAACTAGGGGCCACCCTAATGTACATATGTATGTATGTAGCAAAGCGTTTGAATCAAGTTATGTAAAAATATAAAACCCAAGAACGGCACGGAACTAATTTCATCCAATTCAATTAAAAATAACTGCATTTATGGGGCACGCCTCATTCATATCTTTCATTCATACATATCTGCAGCCGAGGTAGATAATGCAATAAATAGATACAATGCAGCTAATCACCGATCTGCTGCTGTTTACAGGTCGCCTGAGCAACAGGAAAAAGAACAAAGATAAAAACACAATTAAACAATAAAAGTGGCACCAAGCCGACAAGCCGCCAGCACCCAGCCGCCAGCTAACAGCCTTGACGTTGGCGCAACAACATTTTGCTGTTACAGATAGCCTATGCCGCTTGCTCTGTTGTTGCTACAACAGAAAATTGGAGGGGATGAAATTACATGGAAATTGATTCTTCGCAATCTGTGTAAAATCCTTTATAGCGTAACCGGCTGGTCAATGTGGCCAATGTGGCGTCAGTGGCGCATGCGCAATCACGCGCCTGAGAAAGCAACGACAAGCACGAGTCCACTCACTCAGCTGGGCAACTTCAACAAGTGTATTGCACTTTGTAGCAACAACAAGCAACAACGTTAACAGCAAATAAACTTTGGTTGTTGCCAGTTGCATGCCACATAGGCGTGTGCAACGGCAATAACAAGAACAACAACCATGATTAAATATCTTATTAATTTTATTGGTAGATGTTGGATTTTACATGATCGCCTCCGTAGCTATGTACATACATATGTATGTATGTAAGTGGGTATGTAGTGTAGGGTGCAGTAGCTTTGGCCCCTAGCCAATATTGGCGTCAGTGGGGGTAAACAGCTGTGGGACATTGGAGTCAGTTGCCGCTCCTGCTGCTGCTGCTGTAATCACAGTAGCAGCAATGATGGTCATTTATCTTTTAAGTGGATTGTTTGCAGTTGGAAGGCTGGAGCGTGAATAGAGTTTTGAATGTAGCGAACAGTGATCGTACCGAGCAGACATACATACATATATTTTATAACAAAAAATATTTTCGGTGTCTTAAATTATTTTCCCGATGCTTTTTTTTCTTCTTCTAATTCCTTAAGTTGTCGAAAAAGCTCCATACAAACCAGACAAAGCCCTGAACGGTCCTGAAAAAGGTAAAAAATATTTCAGAAAAATTCCAAAATATTCCGAAAAATTACACACAGGAAACCCTGCAAGGTCCAGAAATGTGCGAAAAATTTGCACAAAAAAGAAGTCGACTAATTCCGAAGTCGTGCAAAAATGTTGAAGAATCCCGAAAAAAATCGCTAAAGATTCGAGAAAATACGGAAATATAGAGAAAAATAAGGCGGATGAGAATCTGGAAAAGTCCCCAAAACATTCCAGAAGGTCCCGAATAAAAGTATTAAAAAATCTTGAACCGCCCAAAAAAAAAAATCCCAAGAAAATTTCGAAAAAACTTTAAGAAGTCTAAAAGAACCAGAAAAATATAATACGAAAAATTTCAGCAAAGTCAAGAAAACAACCAAAAAGGTTAAAAAAGAACAGAACCAGACGAATCCCGAAAAAAATTTGAAGGGTCACGAAAAAATCCCAAGAAGGTTTCGAAAAACATTGAATGATTCATAAAAATAAAACACAATGAATCTTGAAGTGTTCCAAACAACCTCAGAGAAGTCACGAAAAACCCCGAAACGTGCCGATAAATTCCACCAATTTGAAGCCAGAACGATTCCGAAAAGTTGCTAGAAAATCTTAAATGTTCTCTAAAAAACCCCGACGTAAATTCGAAAAAAAACTACCGAAATATTTAGAAAAATTATACAGACCGAAAAATCTTGATAAGTCCCGAAAAGATTCGAGAAGGTTCCGAATAAGAACGCAAAAAATTCCAAAAAGTACAAAAAAGTGTTGAGCCAACCAGAAAGAGTCAGGAAAAATCATGGGGAAATGTCAAAAGAACCAGAAATTTATAATATGAAAAACTCCCGAAGAAAAAAAACTATATATGCACTAATTATTATATTATTTCCCTCCTCCGTCAAGACCCACAATCTTCTTCCTCGGATGAACCATCCGGGCCTGTTGATTTATTTTTGGTTTAGTGCGCTTGCTTGCAGCCCGTTGGAATTCGTTCGTCGCAAGGAACGGGAGTTATTCCGTCGAGGTGGCACTTACCGTGTATAAGTTAGGACGTTGTGGGTAAAAAAAATCCTTTACTACTATTTGTTAGGCCTTTAGGTCTGGTTTGTAGTGATGCCATATCAAAATTTTCAATGACTTTTTGAGATAGTGAGGCTGTATATCATTTAAAACTGGTATGATTTCGTTCTTCAAGTCTGGAATCGTCTCAGACTTATTGGCGTAAACCATACTATTCCGCAATTGACCTAGATGTTTAGAGCGACCATTTTCATAAAATCTTTGGATCATTTTTACGCGTTGTTGAACTGAGTATCGTTACATGACTAAATTTTCCAATTTTTTTACGAAAAATTCAGATATCACAAATAATTGCTGTCAGAGATCTGCATCATCCTTCACTCATCCTATATGTACGATAGATGTCGCGAAGTGACCTGATTTTCTTAGCGGCCTTTTAAAGAATCACCGATGATTTTGCCTGTTGACTTTTTTCTGATAGAATTTTTGGGTTACATCCCTGTCTGTCAGCATCGCAAGTTGTTTGCTTTTTTTCTTCCTCTCGAAAGTTATTTCTTCGCAGACCTCTCCCAGGTACTCATATAATCGACTTATTTAATCTACTGGCAACAAAACTATATTCCCGCCATACATGAGTAGTTGTCTCCATTGTCATCGCTTAGAGCACGTGGTAACTTAACCAAGGTACATGCACAGGTAAAACTTTATCCATCCACAAAAGCAAACTTATTTTGTATGCCGCACAAATGTTGAACGTCATAGACGAAATGTAAAGCAAAATCAATGTACCTAGACTTTTAGTGCGCGAAAGCAGCGTTGCAGGCGGGATCCTAAACACGAGTACACTCCGCGACAAAAGATAGCACATCAACATTTTTACCATTAAAATTAAAATGCTTGAAATTGCGATGAATAGTTTATCGAATTTTTGCAATTTTTGTAGAAAGTTTTAAATTTAGATTTATATGGTATTTGTTAGATAAAAATGTATACTTTTACATAAAAATTATGAACATTAAAAAAAGGCAAAAGAAAAGTAGTCAAAACTGGTAAAAATATTGATGTGATATCTTTTGTCGTGAGGTGTATGTAGTAGGAATGCCACCTTTGAAAAAAGTATGTAAATAATACATACTCGTATGTAAACTTGTGCGCCAAAATCGGTAGAGTATGAATCGAAATGTGTACATACATACTTACAAGCCTACAAGCGTATGAACAACTCACATACGAAGAAATCGCTTAATATTCTAGCCCAACTTGCAACAAAGAGGTGACAATACGAATACAAATAACCAAGAAGGCAGTAAAAATAGCAACAGCAAATGTATGTATAAAAATAATATAGAAAAAACCAACGTGAAATGCTTTTTTTAATGTAAACAAAAAGTACGGAGGAAAACAACAAGAAAGATAAAAAATGTTGCTTTGAATGGAATAACAAATGAGTAGAGTACTTCAACAATTTAACAGTTTTCCATTCAATTGCCTACTCGCATGAAGAGCAATCAAGCAAGAGAGCGAGGAAGTGAGGAGCGGCGACATTTTTGCTTAGCGGGTGCGGCGGGCAGTTTGATGAATCGTTGGAGAGTACCTACTTTTTTCTACATTGTATGTACATAGTTAGAAAACAGAAAAGCACATGCACTGATTGGAAAAAAAGTAGTGTGGAGCACGCATAGCGATTCAAATTTCTGATAAAAGCTTAAATAACAAAAAAAAAGGTAGAAATTATTTCGAAACTTAAATTCATTAGCATTTGCAGGGCTGAATGGTCAAATAAAAGCCACCGAACTTGTTCGACGGGAGTGACTGCGGAAAAACGTGTTGCATTGCATTGCGCTGGCGGCATTCGTGATGAAATGTGGCGCATAAATTGTGATTTTTAATCAATGATTTTGAAAGCGAAAAAAATGCGTTTTTTTTGTACACAACAAATAACATGACAAATGTGCGGTGATAACATAAATTAACGAATTAGAGGACACGAAAGAGTGTACGTTGCAAACATACATATGTATGTATGTGCATTAGGGCGCATCACCCTGCTACGGAAAAATGTTAGGATTAATGTGAGCTGAACCGATTTGAAAATATCTGCAAAAACCTCATTATTTTGATTCCGTTGTTAAAATATGTATTCAAACATTTTTACGTAGACCTTTTAAGCTTACACTCTTCTATCATCTAAGGTGACTTTTTGGAAAATATATTTAAAAAACTATTATTGATAAAAAAAAAACTAGATTTTTTAGGTTTTCTCGAATCAGTCGCGCTCACGCTTAAATAAATATAATAAATTTTATAATTCCGGTTGAAATCCTGCGACTTTTTTGGTGAGGCACCCTAATGTTCATACATACATACGTATTTATGCAACTACATGTTTATTACAGCATGAATGGCACGCTGATTACTTGTCTAGAAATAGTAGCTAACGAAGCTCAAATTCCAAGCACTTTTTATACAAAACTACGTTTTTATTATTATTATTTTTTTCATTCAAACAAATCTGATGATTTCTTTCTTTCTACTTTACCCTGTTTTGGACTCATTGCAGCTCATAAATTTACACGCTTGGTTCGATTTTATTTTTTATTTCATATTTTTCAATACTTGGCAGTGTGTTACCATAGTTTATGAACTGTAAACAAATTTATAATCAAATAACATTTGTCGGCGAGCGAAAAATGGTAAATGAAGTAGATTGCAAATACAGAACTAGTGGTATTCGGTGCGGTTGGCAACTAGTCTAAGGGTGAGTAATTTTCTTCAGCTCTAGGAAAAGAGTAATAATGTCGAATTTCCACTAGGAATTAAAATTACGAAAAATTGGAGCCATTTAAAAAATTCCATGTGGAAATGAATTTAATGACTTTATTTTTTAAAGTAATGATAATTTTATAATGCTCAAGTTTGTCATTAACATTTCTGCCATTTAATGCCTAGTGGAAATCCAGCATAGCAAAAGGCAATTAAAAAATATATATCTTTCGTTAAATTTTAGAAGCTGGAAATAAGATGAAAAAAACATTTCCTAATAAAATACCGAATATAAAAAAACTCTATTGCAAGCGAAAATATATCGACAGAAATTTCGATAAATTGCTATATAAGGCTAGATAAAAGACATTAAAATTATGATAGAAAACACCGAAAAATATTTTTAAACAATTTCGGTATATGAGATAAAGATAGCGAAGAATATATCGAAAACGATAATTATCACCTGAAAATACGGCGATCGCGAATTTTTTCATAAAATATTTGAACAAAGGCGTTAATACGATAAAAAAAATTGTTTCGTATTTAGTTTTTTGAAAGTTAAAATCGTTGTTTTAATGTTGTAGAAATAACTTGTCTAGTAAAGTGCATATCGATAAATAACGATAACAATTATCAATACAATAACAATTGATATCGAAAAATTAATTGATAACGAAATTTTTTCGATGTCGAAATTTTTCAATACTGAAAAATGTATCGAGAACAAGGACGATAAACGATTCATTTCCACATCAGTCAAGTCTACGTAACCGGAATAACCAAGATGTATGTATATCTGTTGAAGGACTCTCACATCTGCCGAATGCCGAAACACTTTGGGGAGCAACAACATAGTGATTACAATAATTATAGAAATGTGAGGAGATTAACTATAGCGGAAAAAGGATAATAATAAAGATTGCGATTATATGATCGATAACAACTTAATTAATGTTAAGGAATCTGGAGCTTTCTGTTAGGACAATCTATGCTAAAGGAAGTGCCTAATCCAGAAAGACGGCAATCTTTTGGTGTCTCTTCCTTCTTTTCGATTGTCAATTTCATTTCTATTGCAATTTAGCAAAAACAAAAAAAAACTGTTTCGGTGGACTGGTTAATCTTAAGAGGTGTTGTGTATTCTATTTATTTTTCTGTTTAGCATTAGTTTAAAATTCCATTCGACCTCAATGCATTAAATGCTTGAATAAACCTTAGGGCTGTAATTTTGCCATCCACAGAGCGAGAATTCAGCATTTCCTATCCAGACACTATTTATTTGCAACATACACGCCTACTTGCAGACTTAAAAGCTTTTTAATATGTGGGGTTGAAGAAGAAAAATTTACTACCGCTGCTCTATGTATTTATAGCTTTACCAGTCAACTTTAGCAAACTAATAAAACTCCCAAAGATATCCAATAATTTCCTTCCAAGTATTTGGCAACAATAAAATTCGATAGGCAACAGAATAAATAAAGAAATAGAAGAAATAAATAAATAGTTAATACTTCGCGCTCAATTAAAGCTTGTTACTATGGAAGCTAGAATGACAATTAATTTTATATATGCAGTTATATATTGGCACATGCTTTAAAAGGAAGGGATATTAAATATCTCAAAGGAATACCAAGTAAAGAACCAAACTATTCGCCTTGCTTGTTATTGTCCCATCCCAAAGACACCATGGACCTTAATGGCGTTGATTTATCTTAGATAAAGATGGATGGCACCTAGAAAGTAACTCACTGGTAAGAATGAATAAAAGCGGCCCTTGTGAAGCCATTCAATTACGATACGAATTTTTAAGAGATGAAAATGAAAAAGAAAAAAAAACTGATCAATTGCCATCAGAAATAGCGAGAGCTTTTAATAAATAAAGGTCCTCAAACGCATAGAATTCCATCGGAAATTGGCGTATTAAGGCCGCGGTTCCTGTTTTTTTTTCACTTCAAGAACCCTCCTGGCGCCATCCCGGTCTAAAAGGCACTAAGTATTTGTATGTATATAAGACATTGCAACTGGCTCTTCTCCGCCTATGCAGCTAAGGAAAGATGTGGCAAAATCTAATCGCAGAAAGGCGGCCATCGGTTTTAAATCCAACGAGAGTTCGGATCACAGAGTTTAGGAAAGCTAGAGCATCAACTGTAGATGTATGTAAGTTTATACCAAATAAGAATTAAAAAACATGTAACGAGCTTTTGTCTGCTATTAGTGAGAACGTCCTTGACCTCGAACTAATAATCTCGAGTCTTTGTGTCACGGATATTTGACTGGTCACATTATTTTATGCTGCCCTTGCCTGGTGAAATTTACTAGATTAGACCGCCTCAATTAAGCAGCTGGAAGAAGTGAATGTAAAGATCTGTTCACATTATATACACGCTAGTGAGCTCCTAAGAACTGATTCTTAAATCGGAATAGCGGCCTCCGATTGGGCTCTTTTATTTCAGCTGGGCTCCGAATGGATGTTTTGTAGGCTACTCGGCAGATACTGCACTGAAATAAATCGGTGTTTAGTGCTTTTAGAACTCTGCGGAAAAGAACACTGCTCTAAGCTCGGAGCGAGAATCGGAGTATCTCCCCTTGGATAGTCAGAGAGACATAAAACTTTATAGCATTCAACTCATATATCGAGGGCAATCGCAAAGCGGACGAATAGCCAAGGAAAGATACGACCACCTACAGCTTGCAAGGAAAGGACATGACCACCATATAAAGAGTATATAAGAGATCAGACAACGGTCCTAGCTTAAACAATTTGTATAGCGACATCTGTTCGCCAGTAATTTCTTCCAAATTTCTGTATTGGAAACTTATGTATTTACCTTCACTTTACATACATCCATAACTATGTACGTATACACATTAGGGTGGTACTTAAAAATATTAACATCAATATAACATGTTCTACGTACAAAATAAAGATATCCAATGGAAAATTACAAAATTTAATCAAGAATTTGGATTTGAAAAAATATAATTATCGACGTGCAATACCTTAGCAAGTTTACGAGTTTATACGCTAACTTATAGCTGGTCAAAGTCAAAATTTCGTCGAATGTTGGCAATTTAAAAATTAATACAATTTTTTACACCCTGGTAGCGACCTCTAAAAGTTTATTTAAAATTTTGAAATTTTCGTGGATGTATTTTTTTGTACGAAATAAAGGGGTGGCCTATACAAAATTTAAATGTTAATATTTTAAGGACCACCCTAATTTACATGCATACAAATATGCAAAACGCGCATAGATTTCTAGTTTTTCGACATAATCGTATTTCTTCAACCTCTCAATGCGTACACGCCCAGTTCAATTTATTAAAAATTCAGTGCCACAATGTTATGCTCTGATTGTTGCACGTGGCCGTAGGCTTGTGCAGGTGTATGCAAATTTGATTTGTTTAAGTATTTGTCTAGGTGAAAATGTGACAAAAAACCTGTGCCATAAATGTCAAATTTGTTATTAAACCAGTCGCTTGAAATTTTTGACATTAAATGTGTGCGTTTAGGAATTCTTTCATTTCTCAACTGAGTTGGTATCAAACTCGTAAAAGCAACACACGGAGTCAACTTTGTGGAAATTTTAAGCAACTTGAGTTTCAAATAGAGCTCAAAATTTGTTCCGCATTATAATTCTCAGCGCGTTTCAAATACTTAAAAAAATGTATCTACTTTCAATATGTAGTAGATAGTATTAAAACTCAATAAAAATCACAAAGCATCAAAATTGCTGCTCTATTTTGTGAAGCTACACTTCATTACTTTACACTCATAAATCCTCACACCCGTGTTGCAGCAAAAAAAAAACCCACATCGCATTCCTTTTGTGTGCCAATGAAATTGAAAAATTTTATCGTTTTATAATTGGGCGCAACAACAAATTCGATTCACATATTTCAAACACAAATTTCGACAATTAAACTAAATTTAAATTAAAAAAAATACACATATGGGATTTTACGAGTATGCCTTACACGGCAATCACACCTTAACCACAAAAGCGTAATACATCAAGCTCGTAAACTACGAAGCTAAAAACCTCAATATTTCGAGAGCCGCCAAACAGCAGGGTACTTTGACTGACTAATGGTGCAACGATTTTAGAATTTTTAAACACATTTTAGCAACCAGAAAAGCACTAAAAACCCCTAAATAATGGAGCGATGCTCCTGCGACGACAATGAGTAGCCAATAAAGTGGCCTAAAATATCATAGACCCAAAAACGAAAGTGTGTAGAAAAATTTTAAATTAAAAAATTAAGTGATCGTACGGCAGGTACTGTGGAGACTATAAAATAAATTTTAAAAATAAAAACTAATGCAGTAAAACGCACAGCGGCACATTGAACGACGATAAATGAGTATGGACAGCACATATGGCGGGCATGACAATTGACAACGCAGCGGTGAACGTACAAAAGCATCGCTAGGGAAGCCAGCAATCGAATGAGCTAACCCAAGGCATATAGCAAACTGCAGAGGAACAAGTCATCGATTGAAAATCGTTGAGCCACAAGCAAAAAAAAAAATTATCGTTTAAAAAAGAAAAAATGTAAAATGATTTTGAACGAATGCCCGCTAAGAGACCACTTATATTATATGTACGTCTCCAACTATTTCGAAGAACTGCAGATAGGCAAATATTTAAGCATACAAGCGTATTAACATACATGTTTGCATATTTGGCTCGATTTTTATGTAGAGCATACAGCTGTGGTCATCTTATTAGAAACTGATGCACTTGATTTCTAAATAGTACTTTCATACAAAGTGCTTCAGCCTTTGGCCCTGTACTCGATCAAAGCATCAATGACAACTTGCTTAATTGCGGCGCTAGAAACGCTTCTGGGATGGACTCGCCACTAAACTTTTGGGAATATGCCCCCTCTAGCAAAGTGTAGCAAACACGACGTGTGCCACAATGAACCTCGAAAAGGGTTGGAAAGGCTCTTTTATTGTTATCACTTCAGGCAGCCATGTAGGCTTCGGGGCACTATCCAATAAGATGATCACCTTCAAAGATAATCCAGTAGTGTTTCGACATTCTGCCAGTCTTGGCAGCGAAAAATACGTTAGCAAAATGCTGGGTCCAGTACCTACTGTGGTCACTGGTAATCGAAGGAAATAAGGTCGCCAAATAACTGGCAGAAACATTTTGCAGACCCAGTTGGTCTTCTTCGTACCGAATTGGACCACGGAGACGGTATGTATGCCGCCTTTCTCTTGAAGACGAAGATACGTTGGCGTTAATTCTAAGCGAATGCCTAAAAGCCTGATTATGGCAACTTAACTAAACTTAACGGAACGTAGAATTTAGAAAATCAAAATGAAACAGATTGGACGTGGCATTAAGTTACGTTATCTTGGGCTGTAAGGGTTAAGAACATATTAGAGGGAAGGAAATAATCTTCTGGTCGCAGCGTGTTTGTGCTGCTATACCAAATTAGGCCAAACACCACCTTAATGCTCTTACAAATAGATTCTTTAAATTATGTAGTAGGAAAGTGGCAGCGAATACTATGCTATTAAAATTTTGTGAGTTCTAAGTCATAGGGATATTGCCTGTTAAATGGCTAGACAGGGAAAGAAAGTATGGGGTTACCGTTGGCTACTTATAAGGAATTTTCATGAATCAACTTCCACGGGCGATTAGTTGAATAAAAAGTTGAACGAAGGTAGGCAGCTGACCGAATTAATTGAAAGCGATTAGTTGAAAGGCCATTTACACCAAGCAACTGCTGCATTCGACTAAAAGTTGCCTGAAAAATCGCCTCATGTAAATGCCCTATTAGATGGAAGCCCTTTGAACAATGGGGCAAAACACTGACTCTAATCAGCTATTTTAGTAGTTTTGGTCACAGCAACTTCACTTCGATTTTTGATATTGAAAATTTTTTTTTTTAAAGACTTCATTTAATAAATTGGCCAGTAACCTCATTCCGAAAGTTTATAAAACCAAGTGTACAATATTAGCAGCCGAACTTTAAGAGTNATTTAATAAATTGGCCAGTAACCTCATTCTGAAAGTTTATAAAACCAAGTGTACAATATTAGCAGCCGAACTTTAAGAGTTTTCAATAAAATCGAAACGGTGTTGATTACATGATCCTAACTGTACGCAGCACACCAAGCGATGACCGATCAAGTTTGTGTGTCGCCAGCACATCGCCGAATTGAATTCAAATCAAATCGATTCGTATCGAATCGAATTAAAATGTATTGAATTGGATAGCGTTTGAATTGTTTTGAGCATTAAGGCGCAAATATTGTCACATTTGCATTTCAATTTCACACCCATCAATATGCACACACTCACTTCCTGCTGTATATGTACATATGTACATATTTATGTATGTAAGTATTTCAATGCTGATGATCATCGAACAAATGCTAAAGAACTCTTTGCATTGCAAAGCCGAAAATAGGTGCTTTCTATACAGTTAGAAAACGCGCATTTTATATCGTATCATTATACACAACACTGAGATACGAGTGCATGTTCATTAGGGTGATTGTTAAAATATCAACATCATTGGCATGCCTTTATTTTGTTCAACGACCAAACAAAGACCCGCCAAAATTTTAAAATGACAAGAAAAAAAACTTTTAGAGGTCCCTACCAGGATTTGAAATTTGAAAAATATAGATTTCTTTTTAAATCGCAAAAATTTTGACAAAATCTTGACTTTGATATGTTTTAATGATATATAAAATTTATCAGATTTCAAATGAATTTTCATGCTGCATGATGATGACAGTCTTAAAAGGCTCTATGTCACACAGAGGTTTGAAACCGGAATTTCTATCCTCTGGAATCCTATAGAGCCCTCATTTTCCAACCAATTTGATTAATTTTGTATGAAATTTACAAGAGACCTTTTGATCGCGATTCTTTAATTTTTATTTGTTTATATTAATTTTTTTAATGCAAAGAGCGGAGCTATTTTGAGGAGAGTCAATTCCTCTATTTCAGTTAATACACAAATTTTGTCACATTTTTGCGATTTAAAAGAAATTAAATTGTTTTACCGATANCCTTGACTTTGATATGTTTTAATGATATATAAAATTTATCAGATTTCAAATGAAGATTTTGTCACATTTTTGCGATTTAAAAGAAATTAAATTGTTTTACCGATATTTTTTATTTTAATTAGGAAATTTTTTGTCCGTAGACAAAAAAGGGATGTCCCATACAAAATTTTACATTTGGATATGTTTAAGGACCACCAATGTGGATATTTTTAAGGACCACAACTGCTCCCCACCAAAATTTCTAAACTACAAGAAAAAAAATTTAGAGCTGAAAGATTTGTGAGATTCGGATCAAAATTTTGTCAAATTTTTGCGATTTAAAAGAAATTAAGTTTTTAACCCATATTTTTTTTTTAATTTTGAAGTTTTCTTGGACAAAACAAAGGGATGTCGCATACAAAATATAAATGTGGATATTTTTAAGGACCACCCTAACGTACAAACAACTGCTCCCCGAAGAGTATACCAAAAATAATCGCATTCAAATCGCATGACAAAAGTTTGTGGGCAAAGAACGCAAAAAAAAAACAAAATGGAAACCTATCCCAGATCGAGCTGAAATCACAACGTCACAACATTTCGAGGATTGTCGATGCGACTGGAAATCGAACGCGTTTCACACCTCCCGCTTCGCGGCATTACGCATAATCTGCTCCCTCTTCTTCTTCTTCTTATTGGTTGAAACGTCGACTGAATATTCCCATTATCGCCTTCATTTTATTAGATTTTTAGTTAGACTGAAATTTAAAATTGTGCTGTAAATGACCTGAAATTTTTAAATTGTTTTCACACTCGTCGTCGCATTTGCCGTTGTCGTAGATGTTGCCGTCGCCGACTAGATGTGGTGTGACGCGGCGGCTAGCCATGGTTCTTCTGCCTCTTAAATGGTGCCATGTGACACTTGCGGGGTGATCCCATCCTGTATCGCTTCTTTGGCGTTAATGTGCTGCGCTAACATCGCTGTCATTGATGACACAGAGTTGGCAATCGGTTGTCATACATACAAACATACATCGGTACCTCTCTAACACTGTGTTCTTAAACAAATATATGTGTGTGTACATTCATGTCTCTATTGTATGTGCTACTGTTTCGGTTCTAGTAAATTAGCATTAGCCTTTTTCCTTTGGTCAATGAACCACTCAGATGATCGATTTTCTTAGCTGAATTTCTTCAATTTACCGCAAACTAATTGTCGCCTGAATTGTTTCTTTTTAGTTGGTTTGACATTTTTCACGTTGTTTACGCTAAATTTTGCTTAATGAGTCTGGGTATTTTTAACATTTCCTTGGCGGCTTTGTTCTATTCTCAAATGAAAAATAAAATCAGATACTTTCGATTTTTCACTAAATCCGCATTGGTTTTTCTTCATTTTTAGATGCTTGCGAATGGCATTCCTAGGTTGATGTAGCCACTTGAAAGGTAAGGGTATTTATAAATTCTATCTATTTGGCCTTCCCGAGGCTTTCACTGCATTTTAAACAATGTTGCTTTACCCATTCATGTCTATGAAAGAAAAAGATCCGTAGAATTTTTTTTTTTAAATTACCTTTTAGGTTGTTTTATATTTTAAGCTAATAAAATTAGAAGGACGAAATTCGAGGATGCACATATATTTTTTTTCTGAAATAATTATTGCACAATTTTATGGATATTTCAGGAAATTTTAAAATACCTGCTCGTCCTAATGCTCCGAACAATTTAATTTGTTTTAATTCTACATAATTTCCTTTTTAATTTTATATATAATTTTTTGAAGTAATCATATTTTCAAATTTCAAAGTCCTTTTAAAAAGACACCCTGACATCAGAGAGGTAAACTAAAAGCGCAGATTTACTACATTTGGCCCATGGTTTCGCGAAAGTATTTGTGTGTAAACTTGACTGTCGCGCGGTGTAAGTAATCTTCCTTTCATTCTTTCCTAAAATTAAAAAGAGTAAAGAGTCCTGCGCGCATAGGAAAGAACGGGACCATAAGAACCTACCCTGAGATATCCTTAACAACATAGGCTACTTTAAGACTCCGAGTATTAGATCTATGGAATAAAGGAATGCTTTATTGCATTCATTAGATTCAGTTTCTTCTCTCTCTTACCCACCTCTATCAGACCGCAGACTTTTTGGGAATGCGACATCTTGAACTGCCCTTACACATCGATGCTCCCAGTAGGCTGGGATCCATTACAACGACTACTGCAAAAGCTATAAAGACGAAAATGGTGACAAAAGCCATCACTAGTGTAGCGTTCACCCTTAGGCAATTAACACGTCCACGTCCATTTTCCTTCAACTAAATGTAGGAAGCTGCATTTCTTATAGCTAACAGTTCGGCAGCCCTTTTCTTGAGTTTATCCATAATACCATCCAACCATTTCGAGGAAGCATGAAAATAATGCGGAACGTTCATGCCGGTAATACCCTTTCCGACTATGTCACGATAGTTTTGCAGCAAAGAAACCACTAAATATCAGTCTTACTAGGTCCGGTACCACAGCCGAAGATTAGCTTGTGGTTTACCTAAGTAGTAGGAATCTCATATCTTTTATACATACATATATGTAAGGTTATTCTACTTATGAGCATCCAAACATAGAGAACGAAATTTTTAATTTTCTTATAAGCTTGACCCTTCTGCTGACTTACAACCATCCCAAAAAAGGAAATATGTACATGTATTAACACAGAAACTAGAAGAAACTAACGCCTCGAAAGCGCTAACTTTAAAATGTGCACTGAACTTAAATATTTGCTAAGTATTTATAAACCGCAAACCTACGCACGTTTTGACCCTACGAGCGCTTAAGTAAATATTTTTTATTTTTATCTCCTCCATCAGCAGACAACACACAAAGCGTACAAATTAAAAAAAAAAAACCAACCATTTAAATATGTTACTATGTAAATACTTAAGTATTTGCCTACTCCCAATTATATTGAAATTTAATTGCGGAAACATTTTTGTTAGGCCATTTTTTATGGCTTGACGTCTTCGTCTTTGTGTCGCCGTTACCACATTTTTTTCGATCGCACTATAAAACGTGCCGGTATTTTAAGCATTACCGGAAGTTCGAATTTATTTGGTTAACAATTAGTTTGCGGTAAATTTTTGGCAGCCACTGAATTTTTTTTAGGCACCAATTAAAATTATATAAATAGGCTTGCATAGTTGGAATACGAACTGGAATTTAGTGGATGGTCGTTGTTTGAGTAAGCAAAAGACTTCAATTAAGAATATGAAAATAAAATAAATTAAAGCTGTTTTAATGAAAGTAGATGCATAACTGCAACTCTGCCTATTTTCACTGAACTTACATACACTGTTAGCCACTTTTTGACTAATTTTTCGACTCACTTGCATGCAATCTTTATTAATCGCTTACATCTGTTAACCACTCAGCTTGCCGTCAAAATCTTACACAATCTAAAAAGTGACAGCTTTATTTACCATCCGGCAGTTTGATCATACAAAGGTACATATTTCGATTCATTCGTAAATCCATTCGTTTGTACTACTCTTTGCTTCTGCAACGATCACTTCTTTTTTATTGCTTTAAACGTTGTTGTTTGATTAAGTTTTTCCTGGTCTAATCAGCACTTTTTTCTATATCAAAAAGTATATTTAGGTACACTAGCGGACAGAAAATTAAGCCACCGTTACAAAACTTTGGCCGCACCGACAATTGAGTACTATAAATTTATATTTGAACATGCATTTTTTTACAGAATAGTCTTACCAACAGCAACCACTTAATGTTGGCTCCATTCCTCAACGAGGTGTCCTATCTCCGCTGAATTCGGTCACTGAATGGCATTCATGTGAACCTCATCAAACCGCCTTGACGATCGATAAATGCAAAACGTACCTCATCGTGTTCACCATTGGGATGCACATGTGCTTTGTTCGCCTGAAGGTTGGACAATTACATTTGTAATGACGCGTAGTCTTGCCGTTTTCTAGGCATATTTCACATAAAGCAGACCCTCGAACATTATTATGTTGGACTGAATCCCGTGATTAGACCAACAATACTCGCAGTACGCAAATAACGTTTGTCTAACATCGGAAGAAGTCTAGTTCTGGCCCGGGGTGGGCCTGCCGACAGGTGTCCTAGCTTGTATGCCATTAGTCTGCAAAATATGACTGACTGATATGACTTTCACATGGATGAGCTACTTTTCTTCTCGGGATATGCCCAATGACAGCATCGGCGCAATATAATGATCAGCGGCCCTAGACGAAAAGGCAATAGCGGAAATTATACGCCACTGGTTAGATTTTGAAAAAATTAGAGATAATCGTCATCATAGCAATTGTCTAGTGGACAGAAATAATGACAAACATTTATTAAAAGATTAGAGTGTATCACGTCACTTGTTCCGCTAGCGGATCTGAATTTGGGGCAGTTTGTGTCGAGTCCCCAACGTCACAGTATATATGTACATAGTATAGCGTCAACACTTTCAACACGGATAGGTGACCCCGGACTGGTACTCTGAGGTGAACACCAGAGGTACTATTGTACTAGAAGTCTGGATGGAGGGCATGAGGATGGCTGACTCGGTTCATGTTTAAACAGATGAGTTGAAGATTCACAAGGCAGTAGGTTCTGGGGTAGCAATTTTTCATAATCTTCCCGAATGGTGGAACATTTTTCAGGTAAAAGTTGTTTTCAAAAAATGGCGGTTGCTAATGAGCAGTAACCAGAGAGAATCTCTATGTCGATGGTCCTCTGCAATAACAACAAAATTCAAAATCCAATGTATAAAATCTCTTACTATTGTTCAGTGGGTAATGTCTCTACTCGCTATCTAATCCAAGTCTAATCCTTTGTAATGTAAGTAGTAAAGATTACTATAGTTACTAGTAAGGATTCGAGATGGGTTAGACAATGATTGGAGGAATGAAAAATACAAGTTTTTATTTTTTGAATTGTGTCGTTATTGCAGAGGACCATCGACATCTGCAGTCAGGCTGCGATAAAGGCATTATTATGGCACAGCCTTCAGCAAGTGTCATACTTGTCGATAGCGTCATGAGACGATCCTGATCTAATCTGGCCGCAACCAAAGTCACGGTTTAGCTCTGTAGCCGCAAAAATAAAAAATAAAACCTACAAAGGAGTACGTGTTAAAATAACCCGTCGGAGGTGGGCTTTCTTTCTGTAGATGTGTTGATTTCCTGACATCGGACTGTACACGTTTCAACAGACAGAGCAGGTTTGAATCGAAACAGATGATAAGATTTGCCGATGATGTGAAAAGAATGAAAGAGCTGTGGAGCGAATCCTCGGTTTGTGCCATGCCCTTAGTAGATAGCCTAACCTAACCTAAACGTGGTTTGTGAAGCTAGGCATGGCTAGCCAGCCTAACCTAATCTAAAAGCTTTTTCTGACTGTGTTTTTTTTACTTTTTATCCAAAATAACAACTTTTTTATAAAATTGGCATTTAAAGGACTTAAATATTCGACCGCAAGTGTAAAATTTTGATATTGTGGCATTGTATATGTATGTCTGTATGCATGCGGCAAATCTTTATAGCACATCGATTGCTGACAATATTTATTTTAGTGACAAGTAAATTGACAACTTTAACAGGCCAGCATGAAAACTTTTATGTCCACCCAATAACAACAACACGAAGTAAGAGTTAAGTAGATCAAAAAACCAAAACACCGTAATAACAACTAGTACAACAAGCACTAAACACAGGATTTCATACAAATGTAAATGCACATTAGGGTCCATCACTCTAAATACAAAAAAAAATCGGCACTGTTTTTCTTTTTTAAGTATACAATTTATTAGGAAATACGTGTGCTCATATGTACGTATATTAGAGTGAATCACCAAACAAAGGTTGAGTTTTTCCCACCGGAATTATAAAATTTTTAATATTTTAAGACTTCCGGCAAAATTTTACGGTAAGTTATCTTATGACATTAAACGAGTAATTCTTGTATATATATATATATATATGTATATCGAACAGGAGGCAACCTTATACGAGTCTACTCGAAGATAGTGCCTATTCAGATAACGTTAATATCCAAAACATTATCTGTGTACAAAATTTCATCAAAACGATTTTGATGAAATTTTGTACACAGATAATGTTTTGGATATTAACGTTATCTGAATAGGCACTATCTTCGAGTAGACTCGTATAAGGTTGCCTCCTGTTCGAAATTAGTTAAAAATTAATTTAAACATCATAGTATGAGTATCAAATGGAAGGCATTTTAAAGGTTCCTAATTCACAAAAAAAAAATTTAATAGGGTTGCCACCTATTTTAAATTGCATATTTATTTAATTTTTTGTTTAGAAAAAAGGTAAAATATTACTATCCATGGGTAGCAAGAGGCGGTTCTCACACAATGCTTTCCCTATATACAAAATGTTATCCCTTAGGATAATAGTGTAAGGTTGCCACTTATTTTCGATTCTGCACAATTTATATAAAACATCACAATATATCACATGAAAATATTTTTTTAAAGGTATCCAAATCTTGAAAACTACAAAAAGTATATGCACTCCGGGCAAAGCCCGGTCAACCTGGTACTCAATTAAGATATACGTGGGCTGGAAAAATTTCAAAATACCTAAAAAATCATTTTTTTCCATAATGATAAATATGTATATACAGTGACGAGCAAAACTGTAACATGGAGTAACACTTTTTATTTCAGCCGTCGCTATCTTTCCAAGTTCAAACGACATTCATACTGTTGTTGTATATTTTTATTGGTACATCTTTGCTTCCTCTGTCATAACGATTTGAAGTCAATTCAACAACATTAACAAAACCAGCAGACAAAAATGTAAATTAAGGCAAATGTTACAGTTTTGCACTCAACAACTTTTTGACAATTTTCACGAAAAAAAAAAAGAATTATTAACACAATGTTCAGTATGCTTTTGCTTTTTTTAGTTCCTGGTTGCAATTTGGCATACCTAATGTGTATCATCTGTAAAAATTCTGGAGGTATAGCCTCCCATATATCCTTGGTTTGCTTTCACAGCTCATGTACTCCATTGGACGGACTTGGATATTTAGTAAGCTGCGCTTTAAGCTGATTTCGCAAATTCTCGATGAGATTCATGTCCTCGGATTGTGGAGGTCATTTCAAATTGGCAAATTTTTTCTTTTGTTCCAGTCTTTGCGAACATGTGCAGTGCGTTTTGGTTGATTTTTCAGCAGAAACTCTAATTTTTTCGACTACTACGCATAATGCGTACTAACGGACCAACCATATTTTTGAAATACAACCCCAAACTATTATTGACCGACCACTGTGATTCACAGTTTGCCTTACATGATGCGCTTAGGCTTAATTTGGGCCTTTGATCCAATACCATGCCCGGCCATCTGATTGAAAGCTATTAATTTAGTCTTGTCATACCAAATAACCCTCAATTAAATATTAAAAATGTGTTTTTTATTGCATTCTGTAAGGCCTAACATATCCCAATAGGCAACGATCCGATTTTTGTGCGATGCAGCAAAACACTGCCACACTCGCACATGTATTTTGATCAAATTTGCTTTTTTCTTCTTTTATGATCCATTGCGCTCAATTTTGCAATTTTTCGGCTCACTGTCTACTGATTTGCATTCAATTTTAATACCTTAAGCGCTTCTGTAGAAGTGCCTGCAGCGCTACTTGCTACTAAGTTCACAAGATATCGGACTCTAATATATTTTGACAGACGTTCTTTGTCCTTAGTAACACTTTAGGCTATATTTTTTCTCAGTCTTAACATTTTCATGTGGCAAACTCCACAATTTTTTGCCACTTTCCCTGCGGTCCCGCCTTTTCGCAGTAAATCTNCCTCATTGTCTACTGATTTGCATTCAATTTTAATACCTTAGCGCTTCTGTAGTAGTGGCTGCAGCGCTACTTGCTACTAAGTTCACAAGATATCGGACTGTAATATATTTTGACAGACTTTCTTTGTCCTTAGTAACACTTTAGGCTATATTTTTTCTCAGTCTTAACATTTTCATGTGGCAAACTCCACAATTTNATATAAATTTTTTAAATCACCTTAGGTAGTAGAAGAGTTTAAGTTTAAAAGTTCTGCATAAAAATGTTCAAACATTTTATCAACGAAATCAAAGTAAAGAGATTTTTGGCGGTATTTTCAAATCGGTCCAACGCAAAACTTAATAATTTTCCGAAATATTTCGACGGAAGTCTTAAAATATAATACCTAGATTTTATAATTCTGGTGGAAAACCGCAACTTTTATTGGTGATGCACCCTAATGTTCATATCTATATACATATGTATGTATAAGAGCACATATAATTTTATATATACAAGTATGACTATACTCGTAAAAATTGACAAGCTAAGTGTTGAAGTATTTATTAAACAAATACGTTTACTAAACCGGCTTTGAATAAAACACTTAAAAGAAAATAGTGAAAACTTAGAGACGAAATTCGTTTGTATGTTGGCATCATGCTGGAAGATAGCGTGTAAATAAAAGTGATGAATGTGTTGTACGAGTCATGTATGTAAATATGTAGTTGTATGCAAACAATGTTGGAAAATACTGTGTAAATATGTATTTCTTCTATCTTTCTTCGACAAATAATGGAAAGCGTGTCTTATCCAATAGGTACACGTGCTACAAAAAGATGATCGAAAAATAAATGTTAAATATTTGCTTTTTCGCAGAAGGTAATGATGCAACCCAGTGAGTGACTGAAGGAAGAGGAGAGGTGATCTTAAGCATTCAGGTCCATACGCTTTCAAAATGGTAACGTCATGATGATTACTAAGAACTCTAAATGCCAAAGTAGCCATCATCAAGTAGCGTATAAGTACGACTCAGTTGAATGTTTGTGATTAGTACCTAAGGATGGCGACAAGTCTCGCCATGGTTGGCCTGGACTTCGTTTATAGATAGGTATATTTCGAGGCAAGTGGGATTTGAGTTTTTGAAACCTGACGTCGTCTGAGAAGAATATGGAAACAGATAGCTGGTATATTTTTTTGTATCTCAGTGAGACTGTGATTCACACCCGATTGATTATTTTGATTAATAATTCCTTAAGGAACCCTCTTCGGTTGATTCATCGTTGCGCACATTTCCATGACCAGGAACACAAGTTTGATCTATCGAGAGATGAGTGCAGACGCTAGCTAAAACGTGCATTTCGTGATGATTCAATTGTAAAGGACGGCATAGCCAAAATGACAGCCTGGCTATCTGAGAAGATGGCGAAGCGGCCATTCTGAAGGTTGTTGTTGTTATTGTAACACAAAAATTCCCCAAACGGTTGTTGGGAAATAATGCTGGAGTGACAGTCTTTGGCCAGATATATGTAAATCTAGGTCGTTCCGATAACGCATACGCGACAATCGTAGGCACGTGGAAAATTGTGAAGGTAATGTGAGTTGCTGCGCTCACGCAGGAAACAGCTTTGCATATGAGCTAATACTTTGGCATAGAAATCTTACTAATGGTATGATATTCTTACTGCACACATCGCATTTTATGTTGAAATGCATTTTAACTGTCGCTATATGACAACTAAATTTCTACGATTTTTTAAAGAGTGACCTCAAACAAATTTATAACTAAAACCATCTTTCTACTGGGCTATCGTTGAAGTTTAACTTTCATGCATTTTCTAGTGTGAACATTTAATCAGCGTTTTAGACGCGTGCTGTGTGCTTTTGTATATACATAAGTATGTATCTGCGACATTTACATATTCCACCGAAGGGTATTTACCTACTCATGCAGCTTTATGCGTGGCGGCACACCTCGCGCATGCGCTAATGCGAGTAGGTGTTTACAATTCAATGAACTTTCTATACTAAAAGTTAATTTTTCTTTTCTTGCTTTTAACTGCAATTTGGTTTTGTTTCTTCTTAAATTTTTTTTTTGCTGTTGAAGTTTAAGAACTGCATATAAAATTATCTATAAAAAATTCAGTGCTGATGTCTTATTAGTTTAGTTGGAAATAGTTCCTAAAACGATCACAAAAGTACTAGTCAGGTTAGTGTGTATTTGTGGAGTTCGAGAATAAGTATGTAGCACAATTTTAATGAGGCTGATGTGTAAGAGGGTCCCTTCGGACGCAACAGCTGCTCCGTTTGATGTCTATAAAAGTTTATATGACTCTAATTTCAATGTAATCTTGCATTAACCTGTTGAATTCCGACGGTCATTCTAACGATTCAGAGTTTACATAGCATTCAAAATACCCGATGAAATATAGGATGATTCAATAAGACCGCATATGTTCGCAATAGGGATTTGTTTCATGCACTGTGTGGCAAGTGGCAACATTTGTTGAAACCATATATTGCTATCAAATTTATGACTCCGCCAGCCACTCATTTCGGGTGCATAGTTTTTCTAGCAGTGGGTGAACTTTTGCTTGGAAACGTATCCGTTTGCATGAAAAGGTGCCTTATCGCTCTACTTTTTATGCATTGTTCAACTGAGTATCGTTCCATAACCATGTTTTCAAAGGCCGGTGCTACCAATTGTCTGAAAAAAATTTAAAGAAACATTAACATATCACAAATAATTGCATCAAAAATCAGTTCCTCACAGCTTTCGCAGAGATTTTTACTTGAGTCTGAAAAAATTAAGGCCAAATGGACAACACTTAGGACAGTATTTGTCACTCTCCTGAAGTGTTTTTTTTATTAACCTCCGTAAACTTTGCGCACTTCCTTGGCCGAGATTGGTTCAACTGCTTAACTAACCTAGAATGTTGTGTTCAAAGAAATTTAAGGCAAACTTAGCTAATTGCCGCACGTTTTGTACCAGTACGGCTTGTGTAGGCGGGGGGAATCGCAGGGATCCTAGGCCATTTCTGAGAGGCAATCCAACCGTCTACATGAAGTGTCTCGCTTTCTATGTAGATGGTATTTTGACGACATAAGAAGACATTCCGTAGCTANCAACGTATCCGTTTCCATGAAAAGGTGCCTTATCGCTCTACTTTTTATGCATTGTTCAACTGAGTATCGTTCCATAACCATGTTTTCAAAGGCCGGTGGTACCAATTGTCTGAAAAAAATTTAAAGAAACATTAACATATCACAATTAATTGCATCAAAGATCAGTTCCTCACAGCTTTCGCAGAGATTTTTACTTGAGTCTGAAAAAATTAAGGCTAAATGGACAACACTTAGGACAGTATTTGTCACTTTCCTGAAGTGTTTTTTTTTATTAACCTCCGTAAACTTTGCGCACTTCCTTGGCCGAGATTGGTTCAACTGCTTAACTAGCCTAGAATGTTGTGTTCAAAGAAATTTAAGGCAAACTTAGCTAATTGCCTCACGTTTTGTACCAGTACGGCTTGACTCTGTGTAGGCGGGGGGAATCGCAGGGATCCTAGGCCATTTCTGAGAGGAAATCCAACCGTCTACATGAAGTGTCTCTCTTTCTATGTAGATGGTATTTTGACGACATAAGAAGACATTCCGTAGCTATCTGGGGTGCTGTGTCTGTACATGTCTATAGCTTCGTTCACTGCATCTAGTCAAAGGGTATCTATGCTCAAATAATACTAAATTCACCTCATTTGAGATCTGAGAAATTCGAAATTTGGTGGCAAAGGCCAGGCAAAGGAACATGAAAAAGGTGACGTCTATCGACAATCGGGACTACGTAACTAGAACGACCTAGAATCATCTGTCCATGGTTTTGGTAAATAAAGCAATAAAATATTTTTATTAAAGAAATATAGAAATGGAATGTTATAGTAAGAACATCTATATTACATTTTACCGATGTTTTCATCGAAATACCTGATTTTATAGGTTTTTAAATATAGAAATTTTTACGAAAGTTTGCTGAATTTTTTTTAAATATTGCACAAAGTCTGAAATTTGGATTTACACGGGTTTTGTTAGAGAATGAACTATACTTTTATAAAAAAATAACCAAAATTAAATAACAACAAAAATAATGTGGTGCGGCTATTAGTATTTCGACCACTGTATGTAAGCACATGTCTAGCGGTACCCATCAATATGGTCAATCAAAATGCCAGACAAAGCAGAACCTGACGAAGCAAGGCATTTTTGTAGCAAAGACTTACTCGATCACTGATTTCAGCCTCATAAATTATATACATACATATTTCAATTGATTTTTTTTGCCAATTTTACTATACTACAGCACATAAGATACGTAAAAAAATTCATTAAGAAATTGGCATATTCATTCAATTAAATTATTCCCACACTTGGGTTATACGAACCCTTGCCACTCCAGCCGGAATCGCAATTGTAAGTAGTTCTCACACTTTGTAATTGAAATGAGTGACACTAAAGAATTTTTTGAATTTCTGTAGCTCGACGCGAAAAAATGCTAGAGTTACAACAACATCAAAAAAAAATCTACAAAAAAAGCTACAAAAAAGCCACAAAGTAAAAGAAGTTATCGCATTGCGCACGCTTAAATTTCGCTTTCGATGTCAATAATCATGGAAGGCAGGCAGCTAGCTAACCCTTCCTGTGTGTGTGAGACCTTCATAAACATAACAAAAAAAAAATAAAAATTTAGTGAAAATAAGCTGCCAAGCCCCAAAGATAACTATTAGTAGTGAAAAAATGCAGGAACCACGAAAAATATAAAAAATGAAAATAAAAATTACAATAAAGCCAAAAAGCAAAAACACAAACTCCTCGCAACAATCCATAATGCCTCGCCGATAAGTTAACCGCCAATTTGGAACACATGTGTTGTGCCTCGCTGCTGGTGTTTTGTGTGGCTTGGGGGTCCCTCGCGCGATTTTTGTGGCACATATTAAAGACGTAGGTATGCACATTAGGGTGGTCAAAAAAAATTAAAATATTAAATAAAGTAATTTTAATTCTTTCACCCTCTAGGATTGTTCTATACCAAAAAAAAAATAAAATAAAAATTATGCCCCAGTTTTTTTATTTTTTATTTTAAATCAAAAAATATTTAGAGGTCGCTCAAAGCGCTCAAGGTTTTCCATGTATTTTATATGGGGAAAAACTACTTTTCGTAAAAATTGGTATACAATTCTTGAAAATCAATATTTTTCGATCGGAAAACTTTTTTTCTGTTCAGGAGACTGCGGATAACAATACCTAATTGTTTATTTTACCAGTTTTGATACTGGCGATTTTTTACAGGACCCCGAAAAAAAAACAAAAAATTCAATGGGGGACACATAAAAAATCGCTAGCATCAAACCATTTTTAAATTAAGGATTGGTTATCATTATTGGAAGCCTCCTGCAGGGAAGCGCGAGTTTCCTTACCGAAAAATATTTATTTTCAATAATTCTATATTATTTCTATGAAAAATGGTTTTTTCCATATAAAATATATGGAAAACTTTGAGCGCTTTGAGCGACCCCTAAATACATTTTGTTTTCAAAATAAAAAAAAAACAGGGGAATATAGAACAATTCAAGGGGGCGAGAGCATCAAAATTCCGACTTTACGTTTTCACGTTAACTTTTGGACCACCCTAATGTACATACATGCCTACTCAAATTTGTTAAACCATATATACTTTTTATCTAGCTCAAATTTTGTGGCCATCGCAAGAGAATGAGAAAGCAAAAAAAAAAAAATGGGAAAAAATGCATTGCATATTTTACTGGCTGTGTTGTATAGTGTCTTGTAGTTTGTGTAAAGATATTTAAATATGAATAATTTCAGCGGTTTTTCTGTTTTCTATATCCGGCCATATCCAAATTGGCGGTCTGAGTGCTGGATTACTTGGATAACGCTGGAGGCGCATATGACATTTTCTTAAGTACTTTTGTTATGTACTTTATGCTGATATCGTTTGTGTTATTGACAACGTTGTTGTTGTTGTATTTTGTCGGTCACACAAAAAATTTACGTACATATGTATGTATATAGAAAACCATATGGCGACTCCTTATTATATTACATTATCGCTACTCGGGTGACTCAATTGGGTAACTGTGGTGACTTGGTAGACCTTTTTGGCGTTTCATAATTTTTTTCTCATATCATATTTTTATTTATATTTTATGCGACATGTGAGCTCTAAAGTGCAATTACCAGCGATTTTATTTTTATGCTTTTCCTGTTTTTGCATAAATTTTTTGCTAATCTTCGCTAAGTGCTGGGTTTGTGAGAATCCGTCGATTTTTATTTGATTTCTTATGCATTTTAAAATTTTTTATACACATGTGTACATATTTATATGTATAAATATGTATATACATTACGGTGGTCCTTAAAATTATCAACATCAATGACGACTCCTTTATTTTTTTCTACGCGCATAATGAAGACATAAAAAAAAAACAAATAAAATAAAAAAATTTTAGAGTAGATACGAGGTTATGAAAATAGTATTTTTTTTAAGGAGACAAAATATTGACCTTCACCGCTATAGCTCAAGTCTCACTTATCAGATCACAAGTAAAAATGTTGTTAAATTTTTGCGATTTTTTTTAACTTCAATTTTTCAACCTCTAAAAACTAGTTTAAAGTATGTAATTTTCGCGTATGTCCTTATTTTCTACGTCGAACATAAAAAGGCGTTCGCCCTTACTAAACTAAGATGTTGATATTTTAAGGACCACCCTAATGAATATAAATGCCCAATTTCATTCATTGAAGTTTATCTACCTAAGTACCTATAACAATTGAAAGCAGCTCACAAATCACTTTTTAACGAATGTCTCACTAAGGCACACTAGTCAAAAATCCCAAAATTGTATCAAAAATTAAACTCGATTAGTTAATATAACAACAAAGTTTTAATTTTCCAAATTTAATATCTTAGAGTATGTGAGAAACAAGATAAGCACATCAGGTCACACCAACTTTAATGTCCATACAACCCAAATTTGTTCCAAAAAATATGCCTTTTACGGTAACCACAAATCAATATAGTTGCGGCAAAGCATGTACTAGACCGTACCAACTTGCAAGCAAAAAAAAAAGTTTCGAAAAAAAAATTTAGTTGGTCGAATTTTTGTTTTCACCTGCATTGGACGATATTTTTTTAAAATAATGCTTTAAATTTTTTTTTGAAATAATTATACTAAAATTTAAAAAAGCTTTCGAACAAAAATTAAAAAAAAATTTCGGCTTGCCTTGTAAAAATACTTGAAATTCAAAAGTCTANAAGCAAAAACAAAAATTTCGAAAAAAAAATTTAGTTGGTCGAATTTTTGTTTTCACCTGCATTGGACGATATTTTTTTAAAATAATGCTTTAAAATTTTTTTTTAAATAATTCTACAAAATTTAAAAAAGCTTTCGAACAAAAATTAAAAAAAAATTTCGGCTTGCCTTGTAAAAATACTTGAAATTCAAAAGTCTAAGGCAAATTTTTTTTCTGGTACGGTTTTGTGTTTACTTATGTGCGTGCCAGTTGCATTTTCCACTAACAAAATTTCAATATTTCTTTTAGTCCATGCCANCACAAGATAAGCAGGTCACACCAACTTTAATGTCCATACAACCCAAATTTGTTCCAAAAAATATGCCTTTTACGGTAACCACAAATCAATATAGTTGCGGCAAAGCATGTACTAGACCGTACCAACTTGCAAGCAAAAACAAAAATTTCGAAAAAAAAATTTAGTTGGTCGAATTTTTGTTTTCACCTGCATTGGACGATATTTTTTTAAAATAATGCTTTAAAATTTTTTTTGAAATAATTATACTAAAATTTAAAAAAGCTTTCGAACAAAAATTAAAAAAAAATTTCGGCTTGCCTTGTAAAAATACTTGAAATTCAAAAGTCTAAGGCAAATTTTTTTTCTGGTACGGTTTTGTGTTTACTTATGTGCGTGCCAGTTGCATTTTCCACTAACAAAATTTCAATATTTCTTTTAGTCCATGCCAAAAATTCGACTTAGTCGACCACTGTGCAAAGTAAAAAAAAAAAAATTGATTTCAAAGCGAAATTTGAATGCAAAATATTTCATTGAAGAATTTGGCTGCTAAATTACCTAATCCATTTTTGGATAACAATAATTAAAAAATCTCGTATGGCAATTTGCTGTACAAAATTTGATTATTCTTAAATAAATTTAANATTGAAGAATTTGGCTGCTAAATTACCTAATCCATTTTTGGATAACAATAAATAAAAAATATCGTATGGCAATTTGCTGTACAAAATTTGATTATTCTTAAATAAATTTAAGAAATTCGCCTGAAATTTCGAGAAAAGCGGATGTAAATAAACTGCGGGCAAAAACAAGCACATTTCTTTTACAACTGAATACTAAGGAAAAAAGAGCACAATTATGGGTAGAAGGGTGGAGAGGCCACCGATCTCCAAGACTCATCTTGATCGTAGTAAGTTATATAGTTATTAGTTAAATATATTTTGCATTCGAAAGTAAAGTTATTAGCCCTGATAATTCTAGTGACCTTCCTTTTCCTTATGTAATGCCGAAGCACCTTGGTTAACTAACACCTTATTTTAATTGATTCGGCACTGCAGGATTTAAATATTTGTTTGCCAAGTTACGAACAGCGGCATTTAATGAATCCTTTGAATGTGTTAGTATGCCGACCACTGGTGTAGATCACTTCAAAGATTCCTCCAGATTTTACACGGATAATTCACCCATTCAGTAATCAATAGTTTTGAGTAAAGGGTAATAACTACTAATTGTTTAAGTGGGACGTAAATATGGCGAAGTCGTTGACGAATTACGGAAGACCTTCTGGGCCGAGTTAGAAAGTTGGGGTTAAAGTTTGCTGACGTTAAATACCCTCTAGTTCCTTGAGGAGCTAACTGATGAATACGTGATCAGCTTCAACGTGCTACCAAGACCAATGCTGGTTGTGCAAAAATAACATGCGATGGTCAACTTGGGAGCCATGCAGACAGAACTTTCTCGCCTCCTAGTACTTCGAGAGGTTAGATGACGATTTGCGCCAGTGAGTCCAACGAGTACAAGCGTTAGGTTCTACTCCTGCTCCTTTACACTAGCATTAATATTTTCTATGACGGAGCTACGCGCGCCAAGCGGAGAGGAACATGGAGGCTCTACCACCGTCCTCTTAGTACGACCCTCGTAAATGAATTCACTTATTTTTGTGGAGAGCCAAGCAGGGGATGAGCATACCCTAGCNGTTGACGAATTACGGAAGACCTTCTGGGCCGAGTTAGAAAGTTGGGGTTAAGGTTTGCTGACGTTAAATACCCTCTAGTTCCTTGAGGAGCTAACTGATGAATACGTTATCAGCTTCAACGTGCTACCAAGACCAATGCTGGTTGTGCAAAAATAACATGCGATGGTCAACTTGGGAGCCATGCAGACAGAACATTCTCGCCTCCTAGTACTTCGAGAGGTTAGATCACGATTCCAACGAGTACAAGAACATCCTCCTCCTTCTGGCACGCATAGCGTTAGGTTCTACTCCTGCTCCTTTACACTAGCATTAATATTTTCTAGGACGGAGCTACGCGCGCCAAGCGGAGAGGAACATGGAGGCTGTACCACCGTCCTCTTAGTACGACCCTCGTAAATTAATTCACTTATTTTTGTGGAGAGCCAAGCAGGGGATGAGCATACCCTAGCATAGACCTGGAGCTTGTCAGAAAACAGTGCTTGGAGATCTCCAGGGTTGTTATTTGTTTTTTTTTCTTATGATTTGTACTGAAACAGGTTAAGGCCGCTAATGAGTTCGTGCGGTTTTAGTAAGAGTCTTATCAGGGTGGAACATCCGACGAATTCTCTGACTGAGTTTTCAAGTACAGTTCCCCCGAGGAAAGCCTCGTAATAAAATTGAAAGGCACTCGCTATAACTGCTAGCTAGTGCCTGCATTGAATGTTGGTTGTCTTCTGGCAGGACATCAAAAAATGGGCTAAGTAGCACCTAAACTCGCGTCTTGAACGCGNCGGTGACTGAACTTATCTTTTCGGTAAAAGGAAAGCCTCGTAATAAAATTGAAAGGCACTCGCTATAACTGCTAGCTAGTGCCTGCATTGAATGTTGGTTGTCTTCTGGCAGGACATCAAAAAATGGGCTAAGTAGCACCTAAACTCGCGTCTTGAACGCGACATTGATGAGTCCGCGAACCATATTCTACAAGCAACTTTATGATTAGAAAATCAACTACCTACACCAATCGTTAAAAGGTGAATTTGAAAAATTGTTTATCAAAACTTTGAATTTTAAGGGAATTCACCTTACTTGATTGATAAACCGCGCTACGTGACGAGAAATAAATTTGTCTACATGCATATGTATATTTTTCTTTACAAAGCGGTTATCAACAAACGCGCATCCCAAATTCTAGATCTACAGCAAAAAACTCAACCTTAATATCTTCAATACGCGAAAAGTAATCACGGAATAAATGAACGGTATTCGACGAAAGAAACACTTATGTAAGTATGTACAAATGTCTCATAAAATATTGTATACATACATAGTCNCCGAAAAGTAATCACGGAATAAATGAACGGTATTCGACGAAAGAAACACTTACATATGTAAGTATGTACAAATGTCTCATAAAATATTGTATACATACATAGTCAACGAATTAAGTGTCGAAAAGTAAGCAGAAAAAGTATTGAAGTATGGATATAACAAATGTAAAAATAACTTCAAAAACACTGACTGGAAGGTGCGATATTTTGACAACTGAATTGAGTGTGAAACGCTACCGTTTGGCAGGCGTATAAGAGCGACATATAGGAGTACATATTTGTATGTACCTATACCTATGTTTAAAACGGCATACACCGTACGAAAATGGGTTTTTGAGTGCCTGTCCAGGATGTGTTTGTAATGCTTTTACATACGTATATGTATGTATGTATATACGGTGGTGGAAAAATAAATATGGACACGGCAATTTTTCAAACTTTAGCCTTTTTTTCTTTCGTTTATTTATCTATAATTTTTTTTATAAAATTATAGCTCTTTTTCTAACAAAAACCATATAAATTCTTATTTCAAACTTTGTGCAAAAACTATAAAAATTCTGCGAAATTGCATCTAAATTTTCAACTTTTTATTCAGATTTTCTAGAATTTTTTTGAGTATGTTGTAGCCCATTAAATTTTAGTACCATGAAGTGTAAGTTTTAAGTTGCTAGAAACCGCGTTGATTTTCGACAATTTCTTTTTTAACATTTTCTTCCATACAAAGTATGTTCGAATAATAAATATTTAATAAACAAAAGAGAAATAAGAAAAATTTGTTAAAATGTCGTGTCCCTATTTATTTTTCCCTATTTTTTTTCACTGTATACTATACATAGGTATATATCTATGTATGTATGTACATGTGTATGTATGTTTGTACAATGTTCGAAACATGAAAGATAAACAAATATTTAATATCGATAGAAGTTTGACAGCTGCTATAAAGAAACATTTTTGGAAGCGTCTTGTAAGGAGTATTACAAGTACTTATGTATTTGAAGTGATAAGAGTTGAAAGATTGTAAATTTGTGTACATACTTACATATGTATGTATGCATGTTTGTAGACACACAGATATTAGGGAAGAAACACGTGTAGGGTGTTAAATTACAAAAACGTGTTTACTTCTGTATTTATGTTTGTAGGAATGCATCTTGATAGGTTTGTAAGTCCATATGCTCTAAAAATGGAAAAAGAAATATGTGTGGTTATGGACATTGTCATGGTAATAGTAATAGTTATGGCAATGGTAATATGAATAGAAATAGGAATGGTAATCTGTAACGTAATGGTAATAGTAATGGTACTCGTACGAATACCACTGTAACAGTAATGGTTATGGTATTGGTAAAGGGTATGGTAATGTTCATGTTAGTGGTAATGGTTATTGTTATGGTTATGGATACAGTATTGGTAATAGTAAAAAGAATACCAATAGTAAAGTAATGGTAATCGTAATCGTAATGGCAATGCTAATGGTAATTGTAATGGCCATGGCCGTGGTAATTGCAAAAGAAAATTATAAAGGTCATGGTACTGGTAATGGTAATGTTAATGTTAATGGCAAGGTTAATAATAATGTTACTGTTAGTGTATTGGTATAACTAGAGGAAAAGTTAATGGTAATGGTAATTGTAAGTGCAATAGTGATTCAGTCAACCTTCAAAAGCGACATTTTTAGAATCAAACCCTACGGAGTTCCAAGCGCACTTTAAACCATTTTTAGCACATAAAAATATTTCTTTTTCATATTTCATACGCGAGATGCTAGATCGAAACAAAAAAATCGTCAAAAAATAAAAATGCCATTTTTGTCATTTAATGCCGAGTGGAAATTCACCATTACTACTTATGAAAAGAGAAAAAAAATTCGAACTTTTTCATCGCAAATAAGAAAAACTTTAGTTTTACTAATTAATTTATTTTTTTTAAGCGGTGTTCTATACAGTGGAGCCTACGTACATATATTTTTTTTGCAATATAGGCGTTTTTTAATTTAATTTTTTTTTTTCGTTTTCGCTAACTTCATATTTCACTTTTTAAAAACCCTTTTTATTAAAAAGATGGATTCTACTAAATAGAGTAATTAAGGAGTGCAAAATTTTTTTGAAATTTGCATAAAGTTTAGGATTCCACTTTTTGGAGTTTTTATTTTGCTAATAGGCATAATTTTATAAAAAGTTATTGGAAAAATAGAATGTCGATTCTCGAATTTTGTGAATCAATTCACGGAACGAACGAACGAACTAAGAAATCGACAAAAAATCGGATCGGAAGGGCTCAATTAATCGATCTTCTATTTAATCGATTTTAAAACGGCATCTCTATTTCATACATGTATACATATGTACATATTTGGATACAAACATATTAAGCAAAATCATTTTTATTCTAGGCAAAAAAAAATAAAAATTTTAAATGCTCATAATGCGCTCCGATCATTTCAAAAACTTTGCGTGACAATGTTTGCCTGGTTATACACACATATGTATATATGTATGTAAATAAAATATATGCACGCCTTCTAGACGCGCCTTACATACACGCTGCTTTGTATCCAAGCCAAATGAGAAATTTCAAGATTTTCAAAATGCATTTGTTTTATTCCACATGATTTTCTATTATCCAACACTTTTTTCATGTTAAGAAGTTTTAAAATGTGCTTACGTTGAACTACTTTGCTAGAGCATAACTAATGGATTTAGTTGATATATTTTTAGATAGATCTCTTACTTCACTCACTTGACAGCCAACGACGATGCTTAGAGAAATCACAAAAAAAAAGAAGAAAAACCAAAAATAAAAAATAAAAATTTTAAAAATATATGTATGGAAAAGGGGAAATATTTTATGGATCTCCCACACGAAGCAGCGCATATACGTTTATACCTACATACATATGTACGTCAGTGACGGTCGCGTCGCTGATGTTGAGCTGACGCTGGCAGCGGATGTGGACGAAAAGATGGCAGTGAGTGGGTAAAAAGTTGACAGAAACCGAAAAAAGTAAGTAAAAGTCAGACAATTATTTATTTATATTTTCAGAACAAATATTTAAGGTACTAAGCGTTTTTGTATCTACACGCAAATATGTATTTTACTTCCAAAAACGGCTGTTTAATTGTTACTCAATCAACAAAAGGAGAAATGGAACACCTACTTAAATATAAATTTATTAAATTTTTCCGCCTCTGAGGCGTATATATATGTAGATACATACATACATTTCAATACTTCCAAAAACGTATTATTGTGATTCCTATGATACAATTTTTAATCATTTTCAACCTTAAACTCTTCTATCAGTTGAGGTGAATTTTTAGAAAAAATCTTTTTAAAAACTTATTTCATTTATAAAAAAAATCGACTTTTGGACTTTTTTTAAAGGAAGTCTTCAGATATAATAAATTTTATATTTCCGATGAAATAACAGTACCGATTTTTTTTTTTTTTGTATGGAGAGTGATGTACCTACCCTTATGTATGTATATACATTAGACTGCGCCTTATTTTGCAACTCTATCCTACACAGCGAGACTACCCCAAGAAATCCTGGCTACGGCCATGCCCCTATACTTATTTAAATCCTACGAAAAATAGTAGGTATTGAAAAACAGTTGAAGGAAACATAAAAGCCTGAAAAGGATTGAACTTTCCCAGTCCAGGCTGTATGCTTTCATAAGTAGCCTCCGGTTACTTTACATAAAGTCCTTTTAGGTTGTGCTCAGATTAGGTTAGATGAGACTTAGCAAAATTTAATGGACGATTTTATAGAATTCAGTTGGAGATTACGGTGTTCCATTTTTTTTATAAACCCTCTAAACACGTATTCTCCTGACGTCCATCCATTTTGCTAATCCAGTCAGCTTACCCCAAAAAAAAACTGTTTCTAGGCAGTCCAAGTTATTACAAAAATGGCGTTCTGTTAGTTTAAAATCTGCTGTATTGTACTTTCACCACCAGAAACCGATCTCTGCATGGCCTTAGCCTTATAATATATTCTATAAAATGTATAGAAACATTTTCCCATGGCCTTTATTTTTGTGTTGGCTGACTCAAATTAGACTACAATATTTGCACAAAGGCTTGGTATTCAATCAGCCAGTCAAACTCAAATTCAAACGATTCAGCCAAAATCTTTGAATGTTCTATTTTTATTGACGGACTAAATTGGTCGATGGCAACTAAATATGTCTCTCTCAAGACATGATATGGTTATAAATAGTTGCCAAATCTTGTGTTGAGAGTGACATATTCAGCTGGCTTCTTTCTCAGTGTAGGTATAAGCTACTTTTTTTTTTAAATATCTTAACTTTCATAGCAGCAAAAGAAGAGGTGATTTTATCTTCGCAAATCAGATTACATCGCAACGTCAGAATTCAGTAAAAGAAAATTTTGAAATCTGCTAGAGAACTATCTGCATGTGTAGATGTACCATTAATCATTTAGAGTATCTTTTCCCACACGACGTTGTACGAGTGTGTGTCTACGTGATCAATGTCATATCAATGCATTTAAAATTTCGTAACCGTTGTGGACTTTTCATTTAGTGATAATGTCAGCCTTGAAAGTATACGGAAAATAACAAGTATTAAATTGAACTCAGTAGAAAATAAAATTATTGCAATGTTTTTGAGATGTGTAGTTCATCTTCAGTGTCTTATCACTTAACCAACACAACATTCGATGAAATGAGCCTGCATAGTTGAAGAGCCAAGTCGCAGATACAACTTATTGTCGAGAATAATTGGTTTTTACTTAGTTATACGGTGTTTGCATGGGGGCGATTTTACAGGCAACTTTTAGTTGAAAGCAAAATTTCGCCTGGTTTGAACGGCCTTTCAACTAATCGCTTCCAATGAAGTTGGGGTGCAGCCAACTTTTGTTTCATCTAATCGCCTCTAAAATTTCCTAGAAAATCGCCTCGTAAGAACACCGTATTAGACTCAGAGACTCTATTTGCGGTCGCCGTGAGATCAAAAAGTCTGAACAGATTTTATAAAGCGAATTGTAGGGGTTTTAAAGGCAATTGAAAAGTACAGATCAATTAAGGCGAGTTATCTCCAGGCTTGGAAGGAGGCTCATAGACTACATCCTACGCTCTTTAATTTCTGTGCCGATTACCTATTACTTCCTACATACATATATTTGCATTTGTTGTTTGCACATATGTACATACTACATACATAGATATACCTATTTATAAAAGTATTTAGCTCTTAGCCTCCGCATAACAACCGCAAACACTTTCAACTTCATTGGCGTTCAGTCTGGCGCCCAAATGATCCAATGCGTCTGTACAGAGCTCCTATGATTTTTTATGAACATACATATGTATGTATGTATGTATGTTTGCATACACATGAAGAAATGTGCAAAATTTTAAAGCGTTGACTGCTACAATCTGCTGCCATCTTTATACATACTTGTATTCCAAGCAAAAGCGAATTCGTCCAACTGATCGTGTCATGATTTTCATTAAAATTTGCACACACAAATTTAAAAAAACAAAACAAAAAAACAACAGAAAAATCTTAATATTACATTTGCAATGCATTTGTAATTACAAAACGTGCAACAAACAAAGTTGACAGCACAAAAAAGTGCCACAGAAATCTTATGAAAGCTAATAAAATTAAAATAAGAATGAAAATAAAAACGTATCAAAACAAATTACTTGAAGAAGTTAAAAATATATATACATTAGGGTGGCCCAAAAATACAATGGAAAGTCAACTTTTTTGATTTTACCTGCTGCCACCCCCCAGATCTGAAGAATGTCAAAAATAAGAAGACGTGTATTCTCTTATTTTGAAATCGATTAATATTTACCTTAGCGGCTTTGAAGTTTCCCATGTATTTTACATGGGGAAAATACATTTTTTGGTAAAATTGCTACAAAATCGTTAAAAATAAATATTTTTTCATCGAATAGCACTATTTCCCTTCAGAAGTCTTCAAAAAAAAAACACTATGAATCTTATTTTACTTAAAAATTTTACTAAGTGTGTTTTAATAACCGATAATTCTATCTGTTATATACGTACAAAAATTATTTATTTTATGTTTTTATAACCGCATCACGCACGAACAGCTCATTGGGTGTGGTTATTTTTTTTTGCATCGTACTCGACTATTTCTGGGGTATGTGGTAAAAAAGTATTGAAAAATAGAGTTGCCAGATATTTGAAAATTTAAAATTATAAGGCTCAATAAAATAACCAAGTTTCTTCATCAAAACTAAAAGCGTTTGAAGAGATTTAAAAACATGTTTGTACTGGGTTGCCACTTTTCTAAAAAAAAACAATAACTGTTATTAAAAATTTAAGCTTACTTAATACCACAATATGGGTATCAAATGGGAGGTTTATGCCTCCCAGAAAAATTTTGAAAATGTGTACTTTAGTTCACATATATTTTGGGATAGGGTTGCCATTTGTCTATAATAAAGGATTTTTTAAATCATGCTACATGCTTTTAAGTAAAATATGAGTTTCAAACAAAAGGTGTTAAAATAAAGTTTTAACCCCTACATATTTCTGGATAGAGTCGGCACCTATCTAAAAAATTAAAATGACTATAAACTAAAAACTTTCGAATGCGCAAAAATACATATTGCATCATTTCACTTAACTTACATAAATACCTCATCTTAGATAACGGATGGGTGGCAACCCTATTTAAAAACATGTTAGTCTAAAACTTATGCGTACAACTTTCGTGTGATACCCATATTGTGGTATTAAATAAGCTTCAATTTTTAATAATCATTGTTCTATTTTTTATAAAGGTGGCAACCCAGTTCAAAAATATATTTTAATATCTTCAATTGCTTCTAGTTTTGATGAAGAAACTCAAATATTTTATTGACCTTTAAACAATTTTAAATTTTCAAATATCTGGCAAAGCTATTTTTCAAAATTGGATACCACAAACCTACAGAAACAATTTTGGGCCACCTTAATATACATACATATACACGTACATATGTATGTATGTAATTACATTACAGCTGCCATTGCAGACATGGCGTCTTTTCTTATTGCTCGACGCTTGCTGTGTGACGTTGAAGCGATGCGACAGACAGAAATTAAAAATTGCAGAAAAATGGTTTGTAAAGAGAAAAAGAAAAAAAGAAAAATTGGCGTTGCATTTTTCGCGCGTAAAACTTCACACTTAATGTATTTTCAAAATTTGTTTATGTAAATTACACATGTATGTCAGCTTCAACTGTTTACACGTGTACACGCAACTGTAAATATGTACATTAGGGTAGTCCTTAAAATATCAAAATAATCTGGGCACCCCTTTATTTTATTCTACGTACGTACAAAATAAAAGCACCCGAGAAAATTTCAAATTTAAAAAATATTAGGGGTTTGGAAATTTTTTATTTTTTTAAATCGTAAAAGCTTTTGCACTTGGAAGTTTGCCATCGCTTACCGAGATAAATATTATATTTCACGTCAAAATTTACATATTCGAATTTTTGGCGATTTAAAAAAAAATATATAATATTTTCAAACAAGGTACAGACCACAAAAAAAAATTGTTTAAAATTTTGAAATTTTCATGAAAGTCTTTTCTTTATACGTAAAACAAAATAAATGGGTGCTCAATACAAAATTTAGTTATTGATATTTTTAAGGACCACTCTAGTGTACATATGTGCATACATAAAATATGTGTATGTATGAAAATATAGAGTATTTTTTGCTTCACTTTTTATATTTTAATAAAATTTTTCCTTTGGAGTTTGCAAATTTCGATCGCTACGCCCTAAATTTTAACGCATTTTTTGTTCAGTTAATGGCTCAGCCATAATGTAAGCAAAACGACCTATGTACTTTGGGAGCCTTAAATTTAATAAAATTTAAAAGAGCAGATAGAATTTCATAAGATATACTTATATGTATAAAATTATCTTCTTTACCTGCCAATATCCGATTTGCGTTGCCATACTTTGCCACTAAAATTTGTATCCAAATAATTTTTGGCTGGTTAAAGTGTTCTTCTATACCCTACCCGTATTGCCATCTTTATTTATTTAATTTATTTTTTTGAGGTAGCAAAGCTCCATCAAACAATTTTAAAGTAACACATTCTAAAATTTATGTGTGATATTTTATTTAATACCCGTATGTAAATATTTTTCACGATTATTATTATTTTTTCATTATTTGTAAAAGTGGCAACTTCATACAAAAAGTGTCTAGCTGTATGCGTAATCTAATACATAATGTTTTATACAAATTGTGTAGTATATTTTATAAAACCATAACTTTTAAGGTTATTTTAAATTTTTAGATACTTACAGGGAATTGAGGAATTGTTTAAATACATATGCATATGTATATTAGCATGGGCGTAGCCAGGTAGGGGCAGGGGGTGCTCGAGCCCCCCCTAACTTTCAAATTTACCTTATATATATATAAAATAGTACCCTGAAATGCCAGCTTAATAGGTAGTTTTTCCCATCGGAACTAAAAAATTTATTCCATTTTAAGACTTCCGCCAAAATGTTAAGATTTACATACGTGAGCTGGACTGATTTCGAAGTACCTCAAAAATCTAGTTTTTTATAAATAAACAAATTTTTAAAAATTTCATCAACGGAACTAAAATAATGAGATTTTTGGTGGTATTTTCATGTAAATCTTAATATTTTTTCCAAAATATTTTGGCGGAAGCTTTAAATTTTAATATTTTTTATAATTCCTTTGGAAAAACCGTTTCTTTTTTTTTTGTGATGCACCCTAATGTATAAGTGTATTTTGGTTATTGCCAAAATTGTATTATTTTTTCACTAACCCATTTAACAAAAATTATTTTTTTAAATAAGGTGGCAACTCGCTCAAGTTTATTTTGAAAATTAAAAGTTTTCGCAAATGTTTTATTTAGTAGCAATATGTTAATACTTTGTATCATAATTAATTAACTTATTATTTAAATTATTTGAAAAGGTGGCAATTCCATGTTTAGGTGTTTGAATTTAAGCTTAATACAACTTGTATGTATCGTTTTGATACCAACTTTGTAGTACTTTACTAAGCTTTCAAATATTTGTATGTGTCTATGGTATTTTTAATTTTTATACAGGTGGCAACTCTTCTTAAAAAAAAAATAAGAATCCATTTACAATTAATACGTTTCGTTTGAATAACGATTCAATTCAAAATTCAAAAACATAAACTGTTAGTACTGGTAAGTGGCTCTTGTCTTTAATCCTTCTAGTCCATTTCCATCCCTTACTAAATTAAGCAGTAAGGATTGCTAAAGAAAGTAAAAAGATTAGACATGGATTCGACAAGTAAATGAGCCACTTAACAGTAGTAACAATTTTTATTTTTTGAATTTTTAATCATGTCGTTATTGCATAGGACCGTCGATATATTGTAACATTTTACTTGCCCTTTTCACTTAATTGACAATTTTATTTTTAAATAAGTGGCATCCCCAATCCAAAATATTTTGCTAATGAATTCTTAAAATTATGTATTTTTACCCGAATTGTCATTTTACTTTATATGTAGGTGTTTAATTTTTCGGACGGAAAGTAGCAGTAGAAAGTGTCGGTCGATAGGACAACGTCTGCGTAAAGAACCTTATTGGCTATATTGGAACCCACAAGAACATAAAGGTTGAGAACACCTGGAAGAGATCCATTCTTGAACACAAACTGAAACATTACCTAAAGCCAAGGTCCAAGATTCGCCATGCTCCCAGATAAGAAACAGAAATGGGACAAAAAGGGCCTACAATTAAAAATTTTTATATTTACTTATAAGTACCTATTAACTACTTACATACTTAAATATATACAAAATTTTACTAATTTTCTATTTTTATTGCCTCCAACCTCCAACTAATAAATCCTGAACCTTTCTAAATTGATAACATTTGGTTATTAAACTATAGTTTTTTTTTTTTAATTATGACATTCCGCTTGTATCACGCCATTTCCGTGAGGGACCAGTTACATTTACATATACATTTTTTGTCATAAACGCAACTAAAAAGCAATTAAATCATTTCAAAATCACTTAAATTCGATATCTGCCTCATTATTCGTATTCCCAATGACACTTTTAACTGTTGCTTGACAACTTTTTCCATTATGTATAAAATTTCTCTTATCACGCTCGGGTTATGAGGGCGAGTCACGAGATAGTTGCGCTCAGCTGACGACACACTTGACGACCAATGTGAACAGAAGATCATATACATATGTACATATATATTGCATGAAACACTGATCATGCAGGAAATTGATTACCCCATCAAGTATGTTAAATGAAAATATGTACATACATATAAATACTACTTTTTAATAACATTTGTACTTTCAAAAAACATGGAAAAAGAAATTAAAAAGCCGCGCTTGCACCACAACTGAAATAAAATTTAATAGCCTATAAAAATTGGAATCCTCAAAAAAAAGCAGATGAAATATTTTTCCTTCATTTTTCTTATCAGTTTGCTCTCTGTGGCTGCTCATATTTCAAATATTTCCAAGTCATGGCATTGTGTTAATATATTATTTTGAGATTTAGTGCACTTAATTATATAAATCCGTATGCCTGATTTAGACTTTTTAGTGTGTGTAGATAAGTATTAATGTAAGTGTTCGAGCAAAGTGTGTTTAACGGTGTTAGAGTTCACATTCCATTGATAAGCTTTGTTTGCTGTCCGTTACGTTGATAGTTGAAATTATGATTTTTTTCCATTTATTTTGAGGCTACTCAATTAACAGCGCATTCGTATTGAAATTTTAAATAGCAACATCTATGTACTTGGATTGAAAATTCAAAATGAGCTATGCGCTACAATTCATACACCCGATCATATAGATTTGGGCAGCAATTAGAGAGGTCTAAGCAGTGTATTGCAGATTTATTAAAACACGCTTTCCGGAAGCCGCATTCTTAAATATCTAGCAAGTAGATTCGCCTATTCGTTAACCCAAAGGCATCAGCCCAAGAAACTTCAATAAAACATGATATGGGGCGAATGTGTGTAGTTTCATGAGTAGCCTGATTTCAAGGTCTGTTTAGACCTGCGAGATCAAAGGTGATTTGAGCTAAGACAACCTATGACCTGGACTTCCAGACGTCCAAGGCATGGAGCACGCTTGGATCATCGAAACTTGTCCTTTCAGGGACGATGTCTCGCAGGCGGTTAATGTCATCCCCACATAGCTCAACAGGGATGTTTAATAAGTGGGAGCCAAGTTTTGTCGACCTCAGACCACCTCATTATCGTCGAACTCCAAAGCTAGAAAAGAAAGAACCGAGCCGAAGCCGAAGCCGAGTACTCGCTGAACTGACATGAGGTCCTTCTATTATTCAAAGATATTTTGCAAGTAGTCAAATGCAATTCCACTGCTTTCTCGTATCTGGTATCAGCATAAATACCTCTTCAACCGCAGGAGCCTGGAAGCTTACATCTGCGGTTGATGAAGAGAATATCGATAGAATACACCTTCCCCACCGTTCCGTCAAGTTTTGAAGTATCAACGCCGCTCCACAATCGCTACATGATTGGTTTGGTCGACAAAGCAAGATTGATTTTCCAAGCAACGAGGAATAGTTGGCTACTGTAGTTAATGCTAAGAGAAAGGATGAAAATTATGGAAAAGTACTTGGGCATCCAAGATGTACTTACATACACACGTACAAAGTAAGACGTGGAAGATACGTATGAGAGGGATGTCATCTATTAACATAGACTCTTTTCCATGCAAAAGAAGGCGATCATCGCTCAGGACAGCCGACTTTTTCCGGCACTATTGAAGAAGTCGAAAAACTTTTAATTGAAAATGCACTTTTGAAAATAAAACTGTAGCAGAAATAGGTGAAGTATGACATTTTTGAATATCTTTCGTGATCATCTTTTTATGTCCAACATCGGTGATGGCCAGCGCAGAGGAAAAGTTCTATCCCTGCCCATTGCTGGTCTAAGGTCAGCGCAGAATGGATGCCGATAATGTTCACACCATCTGAGAGTACTGTTAAGACGAGTATTCAAGCGAGCTTTTGAAGACCTGTTGCGAAAATACGGTTCAATTACTGAGCGAGATAGTCACCGGTGATAAACCTGTATTAATCCCTGGAGACATTTATCGAAGCTAGAAACAATCCGAGGAATTCGGCGTCTCCTTGTATCTCCGTCTAGGGATGCAAGTATCTTCCAAGCAAACAACTTAAGTGTCTTTGAAGCTTGTAAGGTTTTAGGAAAATTTATCGGTAGATCGGTAGAAGAAAGCAACAATATATTCTTGGAGCCAAGCGGTTCTGTTAGCATTACCATCACCGGTCATCAGATCCCCGAGGTGCAAAACTGAAATACGCTCAATGAATCCCTTGTCTGGGATCCTGGCCATAGGAACATTGCAGGCAGTGAGATGGTCCTTGAATTTGCGCAGGCAGAAGCCTACTTGAAGGAATCCAAGGCAGTTAGACTGGGATGTCCCCTCGGAGCCAATCAAAAAAAAATTAGTTTGGACTTTCTTGGACTGGCAAGGAAACCGCGGTCGGATATATATACTTGCAAAATAGCTAAGGAACTTTGGCCTAACTATAAGAGGACGAAGAAACTATAGCTGCTTAACAGATCAAGAACATAAGTATGTATTTAGAATGGTAGCAACCATTACGGGCCATTGGGCAATAGGTAAATATGCAGAGAGAATGGGGCTTCCATATAATAGAACATACCGCAGCTGCCCACTAGAAGGTAGCGAAGAAAGCGTCCCCCATTTCCTTTGTGAATCTACACACCCTGAAGTCTTTGACACCCAATTGTAGCGCTCAAAGAAACAAAAGCAGCCTGTAGCTTCATCCACACTTTGAAAACCTATTTCAGTGTAAAAGTCTTAATGTGCCATAATTCTATGTTTCTTATCGTCAAAAGCCTGTCTACAATTTAGCGCAAATGTCATCTATAAAGTCTCCCATTTCATTTCGTGCATAACTTTTTGACCTCGTACAGGCAAACGCAGCAGCAAGCTACTTAGAAACAAGCATTTCCTTATGCAATAATAAAATTAAAATTTTTTCTGTCGAGCACAAAATTTTCAATGATCTCATTCTGCCTCGAAGTGATCGTTAAATTTAATTTCATTATTTGTTGAATCAAGTATATATTTTTTTAAATATTTGACACTTCGGGTCGAAGGTGCGACAAGCAAGTGATAAGCCGTTCCTAATTCATACATATGTATTTATGAAAGCATAGAATTTTAGATAAGCTTCGAAAAATTAAACGCCATTAACGCATTCGTTTTATGAATCTTTTTTTATATTCAACAGCGTGAGTTTTTTCCATGAGGCAATAGAAAATAGTTAGTTTAATGAGCGTTTTTCTATGTCACCATTTAAATAAATTTGCTTGTTTTTTGGAGAGATGCCTTATGGTTTTATTTTATTAAAATGAAGTACGACTAATATGATTTGATTGCAATAAAAATATTTAGTATTTTAATTAGCTACATTTCATTGATTTGAAATGGAATATTTTTCCGGAAATTGCCTAATTGACATACTTACATACGAGTATTAATTATATTAAGATCAGAGTATGAATAACTCTTACCAACAGTTGCGCTACTTTGGGCTATGTGGGCAATTAAAAGCAGAGATACACTTCGTGTTTTCAAACTCAATTGCTCCTAGGTATTCCTACTCCTCATTAAAACTGGACAACTGCTAAAAAGCTGATCTACCTGTTCGTTTTCGCTGCAGTAGGCTTCTAAGGGCGCTGTTACGCGTCTCTATCTTACCAAAAGAATATATAAAAATACCAATTTGCAGATTTTATTAAAAAAAAATTGTTTCTCCTGAGAATACTACTAATGCAGCGATGCCCAAACAAATTACAGCCATTTCAATTCAATTTCTATACTATATACATATGTGCATACATATATTTATACACAAAGTAGTAAAATGTAGAAAAAAAAACTGTACAAACACAACTACAAACACCATCGTCTGGTGTATGTAGCCGAATAATGAAAAATATATTGAAAACACGCGTGCGAACAGACAACATTTGTAAAGCTGTCAAATTTTTTACAATTACAATTTGGCAAAAATTTGTTGGCAGCCAGCGAGAAAAATAAAAAAACTACAAAATTTTAAAACTAAGAAAACGACAACGAGACGCAAAAACACAGAAACAAATTTAAAATGCAAAGTGCGTTAGAGGGAAAGCCATCGGCGTTGATTTTGAGTGATTTTTTTTGGTTTATTAAAAATGCAGGCATAAAATTTTGAACTTGGCCCAAGAGACGGCGAGTCGACTAAAAGGCAAAACAAAGCAAAGCAAAAAGAACACAAAATTTTTAGCAAAAGCATTCAAGCAATTTTAGGAAAAAAATTAAAAACTTTAAAAAATTTTAGATTTGTAAATTTAAGGTAATTAAAAAACAACTTGAGGAGGAACTAAGCGCCTTTCGCGGTATGGGGAGTATTCAGCAGCATACATACACACTCGTACCAATTTCTATATGCATAAATAAACTTAATGCATCATAGATAGTGCGCCAGACAGACGGTCATTTACTTTTACGCGCACTCTTGCTGTCTGCTCGGTGGTCGTCCGCAGCCCAACCCCACACACACACACTCTTTAATTTTCCGATGCACTTAATATTTGCATTTATGTTTTTTTTTTAATTTTTTCATTATTTTTTAGTATGTAAACATAGTACTTTTGTATTCAATTTGTTACGTAGCACGTACTTGCTTGTACATTTGCAGGAATAAATCTGTCGGAGGCTATGGACCGTTTCGATGGTCAGCAGACGATAACGCGCGTGACGCAATTTTTATACCCGAGCGCACTTGTGCACAAGGGTATATTAATTTTGTTCACATAACGGTTGTTTGTAACAGCCAAAACGAATCGAGATAGATATAGACAAATGTATACATAAATGATCAGGATGAAAAAAGAAATCGATTAAGC
>NW_016161014.1:54747-56410 GCF_001687245.7 Rhagoletis zephyria
AAATATTTAATATCGATAGAAGTTTGACAGCTGCTATAAAGAAACATTTTTGGAAGCGTCTTGTAAGGAGTATTACAAGTACTTATGTATTTGAAGTGATAAGAGTTGAAAGATTGTAAATTTGTGTACATACTTACATATGTATGTATGCATGTTTGTAGACACACAGATATTAGGGAAGAAACACGTGTAGGGTGTTAAATTACAAAAACGTGTTTACTTCTGTATTTATGTTTGTAGGAATGCATCTTGATAGGTTTGTAAGTCCATATGCTCTAAAAATGGAAAAAGAAATATGTGTGGTTATGGACATTGTCATGGTAATAGTAATAGTTATGGCAATGGTAATATGAATAGAAATAGGAATGGTAATCTGTAACGTAATGGTAATAGTAATGGTACTCGTACGAATACCACTGTAACAGTAATGATTATGGTATTGGTAAAGGGTATGGTAATGTTCATGTTAGTGGTAATGGTTATTGTTATGGTTATGGATACAGTATTGGTAATAGTAAAAAGAATACCAATAGTAAAGTAATGGTAATCGTAATCGTAATGGCAATGCTAATGGTAATTGTAATGGCCATGGCCGTGGTAATTGCAAAAGAAAATTATAAAGGTCATGGTACTGGTAATGGTAATGTTAATGTTAATGGCAAGGTTAATAATAATGTTACTGTTAGTGTATTGGTATAACTAGAGGAAAAGTTAATGGTAATGGTAATTGTAAGTGCAATAGTGATTCAGTCAACCTTCAAAAGCGACATTTTTAGAATCAAACCCTACGGAGTTCCAAGCGCACTTTAAACCATTTTTAGCACATAAAAATATTTCTTTTTCATATTTCATACGCGAGATGCTAGATCGAAACAAAAAAATCGTCAAAAAATAAAAATGCCATTTTTGTCATTTAATGCCGAGTGGAAATTCACCATTACTACTTAAGAAAAGAGAAAAAAAATTCGAACTTTTTCATCGCAAATAAGAAAAACTTTAGTTTTACTAATTAATTAATTTTTTTAAGCGGTGTTCTATACACTGGAGCCTACGTACATATATTTTTTTGCAATATAGGCGTTTTTTAATTAAATTTTTTTTTTCGTTTTCGCTAACTTCATTTTTATTAAAAAGCTGGATACTACTAAATTTTTTCCTAAATAGAGTAATTAAGGAGTGCAAAATTTTTTTGAAATTTGCATAAAGTTTAGGATTCCACTTTTTGGAGTTTTTATTTTGCTAATAGGCATAATTTTATAAAAAGTTATTGGAAAAATAGAATGTCGATTCTCGAATTTTGTGAATCAATTCACGGAACGAACGAACGAACTAAGAAATCGACAAAAAATCGGATCGGAAGGGCTCAATTAATCGATCTTCGATTTAATCGATTTTAAAACGGCATCTCTATTTCATACATATATACATATGTACATATTTGGATACAAACATATTAAGCAAAATAATTTTTATTCTAAACAAAAAAAAAAATAAAAATTTTAAATGCTCATAATGCGCTCCGATTATTTCAAAAACTTTGCGTGACAATGTCTGCCTGGTTATACACACATATGTATATATGTATGTAAATAAAATATATGTATGCACGCCTTTTAGACGCGCCTTACATACACGCTGCTTTGTATCCAAGCCAAATGAGAAA
>NW_016161016.1:0-18623 GCF_001687245.7 Rhagoletis zephyria
GCAGTAGCGCTAATGGAAAGGCTCTGACCGATGGCAATCGTCTACAAAATAAAAATCACGCAACCGGGCAAAGCAGCGACATTGAGTGTGACAAAACTCGGACAACTAAAGTCGTTACACCTATATTACCGCCAGTGGATATTTCCTTCTGCGACTATGATGACTACGATGACACACTCGCGTCAGTGTCGGAGCTAACTCACGATGGACCCTTGGTAAGTTTAGCCACTGCTGATGGAGCTGCCGATCTGGCAACTGTCAACGCTAAACGTTTGTATGAACGGGAATTGATACCAACGGATGTCAAATCTGATGAACAATTGGACTTTACACAATTTGAAGCGAAATTTAATAGCAGCGTTGAAGCTTTGTGGAAGGATGCTGGTAGTGATGAGGAGAAGGGATTCAAACCAATTGGCAATGGTAATAAAATGCAAGTATTCGGCTTTGGCAGTGGCAGCAGCACACACTTTTCCGGTCCCGCTTCGCTGCCATTCGATGTGCCATTTTCACAAAATGTAAAAAATTTCTGGGCAAACTATTATAATCATCATTTTGATTTGAGTAAAATGTTGCCGACTAGCGTAATTGGCCAGAAAGCAAAGGAACTGGATGTAGTGATGCAACGGAAAGCTAATGATATGGGCAGAGGCGGTGCTTTCAAGGTGAGTTGTACAAAAATCAAAGTTTTAATTTAATCGGATACAAAATTCATAAAGCATAAAGTATAAAGTCAATGTAAACCTCATAAACTGTACAAAATTTTCAACATATACAATTTTTTTAAGTAATTTATAAGTTCCCAGTTTTAATATGTACTTCAATAGTGTCACAACTCAAAAAAACAGCAATCGAGATAAACGGCTTTAAAGTTTTAAGTTTACATTTCGTCACCTTAGTTCACACAGCCCCTAACTAACAAGTGTTTTTATTTTACAGGAGAAGTAAAAAAACATTATAATATATGAGTATATTNCTACTCATTCAACGGTATAAAGTCAATGTAAACCTCATAAACTGTACAAAATTTTCAACATAAAATATTTTTTTATAAGTAATTTATAAGTTCCCAGTTTTAATATGTACTTCAATAGTGTCACAACTCAAAAAAGCAGCACTCGAGATAAACGGCTTTAAAGTTTTGAGTTTACATTTCGTCACCTTAGTTCACAAAGCCCCTAACCGTTTTTTTATTTTACAGGAGAAGTAAAAAAACATTATAATATATGAGTATATTATATTATATGAGTATTAAAAACAGGTAGGGCTTTTTAAAAAGTGGCATGTAACTCCGTTGTTTTTTTTTTTGGTACTAACATTTCAAAATTTTTATTGAAGGTGTATTTTAATACATCCTACCAAAATATGTGGAAAACCCAGTTTCGAAAAAAGTGATGGTTTGGGCCTTTGTGAATTAAGGTAACGAATACTCCCATAATAAAACTGAATACATATTTTATTCTAGTGAGATAGTGGTAATGATACAGCTATAAAATGTTTACATAACATAGAAGAAGAGGTAGTGGTAATTTTTGGCATATTTACTTATATCAAAATTTATAAATTTTGGATTGACACTATTGAAGTAAATGAGCGATATGTACACTATTAAGTTGAAAATCCTTTTGCTCCTACTCTGCTGAATGGCAGTATATTTGTATCATTACAAAGCCTATGAAAAAATTGTTTTCTCTTTTATTTTTCATTTAAATGTGTTTAGCCTAATGGTGGCTTTTTAAGTGATGATGCTCCTCANATTGTTTTTTTTTTGGTACTAACATTTCAAAATTTTGATTGAAGGTGTATTTTAATACATCCTACCAAAATATGTGGAAAACCCAGTTTCGAAAAAAGTGTTGGTTTGGGCCTTTGTGAATTCAGGTAACGTATACTCCCATAATAAAACTGAATACATATTTTATTCTAGTGAGATAGTGGTAATGATACAGCTATAAAATTTTTACATAACATAGAAGAAGAGGTAGAGGTAATTTCTGCATATTTACTTATATCAAAATTTGTAGATTTTGGATTGACACTATTGAAGTAAATGAGCGATATGTACACTATTAAGTTGAAAATCCTATTGCACCTACTCTGCTGAATGGCAGTATATTTGTATCATTACAAAGCCTATGAAAAAATTGTTTTCTCTTTTATTTTTCGTTTAAATGTGTTTAGCCTAATGGTGGCTTTTTAAGTGATGATGCTCCTCAAAAGCCTAACAATTTCTCTAGAGCCCCAGCTGACGTAACCATAGCAGCGCCTACTACCACTAGCGACTATTACTCGATGCCCAGCAATTTAGACAACTTGAACAATGCGAAATTACTGCGTTGCGGTATGCGTCACAAAAGCGGCTGTAGTGACTGTAGCATCGGTGCGGGTATGGGCAGAGGTGGTACAATTGGAGAAGAGCGAAAAACACCGGTGGCGCTCTTTTTACAGAGTTCGATTTGGTCGGAAAATGCTAATCTGGATGGTGGTGACACAGATGAGAGTTTCTACTTTAAAGTGCACAACTCTGGCAAGCAATTAAATCAATATAACGCCGCTGGTAATAACAGTATGCGGGAACAGAAAATGCAAGGCGGTTCTAATACTGGTGGCAGCTTTGGTTTTACAGCTACGTATACATCGTCTAAATGGTCAGAGGGCATAAATGCCGGACCGCCACAAAATAATTNCGGTACAATTGGAGAAGAGCGGAAAACACCCGTGGCGCTCTTTTTACAGAGTTCGATTTGGTCGGAAAATGCTAATCTGGATGGCGGTGACACAGATGAGAGTTTCTACTTTAAAGTGCATAACTCTGGCAAGCAATTAAATCAATATAACGCCGCTGGTAATAACAGTATGCGGGAACAGAAAATGCAAGCCGGTTCTAATACTGGTGGCAGCTTTGGTTTTACGGCTACGTATATATCGTCTAAATGGTCAGAGGGCATAAATGCCGGACCGCCACAAAATAATTTGATAATGGCGCCACCACAGCAGATGACACATAAGCAGGGCACAAATCTGAAGGATAATTTTAATATATCTCTTAGAGGTACCGATTGTACTGACTCCTCGCCCACTGCTTCATTTTCCACCACTTCAGGCACTAATTGGCAACAGACAAAAACCAATGCAAACACTGATTTGCAAAATACATGGCCACCTGGTATATCACCCAGCGTTGAAAAAATACGCGAGACAAATACATCACATCGTGCCCCGACACGTGACGCCATCATCGAGAACACGCCGACAGTAACACTTGCGAATCATTCGTCTGCAAACAGTGGCTTTATTGAATATTCACGCATCAAATCAGTCCCACAGTTCCAATTGTCCAGCCAAGACAATGCATCCAGCGCCAACTTAGCTAAGGAGCAACTTCCGCGAAATTATCCGCCCCATGCCAATAGCAAAGAACAACAACAGCAACGTTGTGCGCTCGATATGATAGATGATAGCGAAAACCTATTGACTTCCGAGCGCACACATTTCCATCCGATTAGATCGTACGTAGATGGTCATACCTTCGATATTTGCAGCGAACTAGATGTCATAGAGTATGAACGTTCGGCTAGCGGCTATCTTTACCTCGAGCAAGATAAATATCTCGAGTATACGCGAACGGACAATTTCATGGTGGAGGACGATGGTGGCGTTGGCGCCTCAGCCAACCCACTGTATGCAAATTCAAATTGTGAGGCTGCCACAGCCAGCGCCAGTGCAAATTACAAAAACGCCATCGGCAATAGCAAATCGAAACGAATCGAACGAGATTTTGTTATCAAATTCCGCCTGCAACGCACGGAGATCGCTTGCCAAACGGATGCAGAGCCCCCAACCGCACGTGCTGTGATAACCGCAAGCAAACGTTTCAGTACAATGAGTTTAACGGCAACATCGCAGCCGCATCCACTTAGCTTAATTTTCTCGAATGCGGCAAAAAATTTGAAAGCGAACGCAGCTAATGAACTTGTGTACAGCGATACTGTCGAGGCATTTACTCGCGCTATTGCACATTGCCCGCCACCACCTCCACACACGGCGAGTAACTCTACTTGGCTACCATTGGGGGCTGCTGATTTTGGCGGACAACAATCGGCTAATCGCAATTGGAAATTCTATCAGCAGCAGTCCAAGGTGTGCAAAAATACCAAAAAGAATACGAGCAACCTGAAAAGCCACACTAATGATTACGATGATGATGACGATGAAGCTGGCTGCGATGAGGTAGATTTCTATGGCAGTGCCGCTGACGTTGCCGATATGAACCATCGTAGCGCCATGGAATTCATTGATACCGATGTAGACATGATTAGTTTAGAACAACAATGGTCCATGAATGAAATACGCAAAAAGTGCAAAGAAGCTGGCCATATGGCTACCTATGCAAGTGCGAATAATAATAATAATGCCAGTGGTGCTGGTGATGCCGCCGCCGACGGTGTCATCGAATCTGTTTGGGGAATGTGTGCCGCCTGTAACAGTGAACTGAAATCCATACCGGCCAACAGGTTGCTGCGTGATGAACTTCAAGTGGAGGCCGATGAGATAATGAGCGATCTGAAATATATGCAAGATTTATACATAGGACGTGCTGGTGATGCAAATGATGCTGATGATGAAGATGAAGGCTGTGCGGATGATGACAGTGGCGCCGACACGGTGACAAGTGACAGCGATTGGTGTAACGAAGATGTAACAGCCGAACTTGCGGAAGAAGGTTCAGTGAAGCCAATGCCAAGTGTAGAACTTGCAATACGTCAGGCAGACTCTACGAGCGCTGATAAAGTTGCTNACAGATATATCAGTTGCCACTTGTCACAAAATTTGTAAATTTTCACAATTTGGCATTTATAGGCAGTTACTCGCAAGCGACGACACTCGGCATCACAAAATTATTTCCACGCGCAACTGAATAATAGCATAGGCCCAGCTGCTGGCAATAGCAGCGGTGGCAACGCGTCACTTATGCAGAACAATAACAACAATGAAATCGCCGATTTAAATAACTATGTGTTGAAGTCGTCGTCGTCGAATGCCAATGAGTTGAGTTTTCAAAATTTGCTTAACGTTTCGCTGCGTTTTGGTGCCGCTGCGGCCGCTGCCGTTGCCGCTTCTAATGCCAAGAAAGATATTGTATATGGTTGCGATGCAACTGCAGCGGCTGCAAGAAATCATACGATCATTACCTGCAAATACCACTTGACTGCAATCGAACCGCTGTCAATGCACAATGATGACGATGGTATCGATGATGTTGGTTTATTTGGTAGTGGTAACAATGGCAGTGGCATCACAGCGGCACCGCTTTCGTGCCTCATCGACAAGAACCAATCCATATTGAAGCATGTAACCATGGTGTCTCGACCGTTGACGCGTTAAAATCATCTTCAGGCTGTCTCAGTAACTAAAAAAAAAAAAAAGGTATGCATATTTAAACTTGCTGTGATATTAAGTCGTTGCTTAATTTTTTACAAACTTGAAAAATAGCTTTGCAACAGTTGATTCAGCCCACTTTCTTATCAGCATCTTTACCACATACACATTTAGTATTTTTCTGCTCCTAATTATCTTTTCATTTGAAATCCTATACCTGGTAGCGAAGCTACCACTTGACTCCCGAATCGCTCAACGTAGTTCGATGTTGGTCTTCCCATGCGCATGGCTGACCTGTCACAGGCAGTGGAGGAGTTTTGGTCCGCTGGTGGTACCTTCGACTGACCGCTATGCTAAGTCGTTCCGCCAGCTTAGTGACCTGGTCGACGACCTCGTGCTCTCTCTTAAGCACCTGTAAGTAGAGGTAGTAGTAGAAAACCCCGTGCAGAATTAATCTTGCGATCATTTACACTTGGCACAGTTTTTTCTTATCTGTCGAAAAGTCGCTGTTAAGCAAGCCGGTTTGGTTTAATCCCTCCTGGCTGTAAACCGTCTAATGGGCACGGTAGCGCATAACACCTTGGTAATCCAAGGCGTGTTACGGCTTCGTCAACGTTCCCTAGCGGTTCCAGTATGGAGTTCAACGTGAGCCACTGGATTTCCTAAGCGCCTGCACCACAACAAAGGGGCGTTTAGAAGGTCCAAAAAATCAGTTGTTGCAAAACTAGAATTCCTCTTAAATACATACATATCGTCGTTTAAAGTACAAAACCGCGTATCGTGATTCTGCGAAACCGCGTAACTGACATTGGCTGCCAAAAATTGGATTTGCTCACACAAGCTCTTGGCTCAATCCTTATCCATTCGTCCTGAAATATACTAGGCAAATATGCGATTGCTTTATAAAAAGGAGAACCATTTTGAAATATGAGTATGTTTACCCTCTAGAAAATAATTTCTACAACTTCACATACGCGGTTTTGCATTTTGTTGATACGCGGTTTTGCACTTTAAACGACGATATGTATAAATAGATAAGCGAATTCCTAATATATAGTTTAAAATTTTCACCAAAAAATTTATTAAAACTAAACCTTTCACAAACACTTTCGTAATTTTCTCGCAGGTGCTTGGAATTTGGATCTTGTTGAGTGGATCGGCAGTTAGCGTGGAAGAATAAAAGCTCAATCACTTTCTGAAATAAAATACTTCGGTAACAGCAACTACAGCAATTCACATGGAATAAGCAAATAAAATCAGTCGATCAGACGGCGGCGCACATTAAATGGTGTGCGCCGACGGTGTACTAAAAGCAAAAAAAACTCCAATATATATAGTATATATGTATATACATATATACATATATACGAGAGATAATTCACGTTAATTTTCGTAAATTTAGTTACATAGAACAGCAACTAGTAGCTTATCGTTTATGTGTATAAATTTATTTAATGCCTTACTTAGTTTCTTTGACTTTTTTTTTTTTAAATGTTGTAAAATATTCATATACATACTACTCTCAAACATATAAGGAATCGCTTTTTGTAAGCAATTAAATATATACATACACGCAAGCACACATAGATACGGGAACCCACTAAAAATACTTACGTATGTACATACATTTGTTCGAACTATGTGTAGTAACGATATCAAGCATTACAACTGTATATAACTTTCACTTCACTTTGACTTCAATTTACTTTCGTTGGCGATATCTTTGCTTTATCTTTTTTTTTTGACCCCATCAGCATCTAATATTCTATTTCTTTTTTCAAAATTTAAACATTAAAAGCCCTTAAAAAGTTGAATGCAACAAAAAAAAAATAAAAAATATATATAAATGTATAGACCACCCACACGAAAATAGCAAAAAAATGTAAAAAAGAGTAAAAAAAAAAATTAAAACATGAAACATTTCTGTATGTAAACCTAATAGTTCATGTTAGATTAGCTGCTTGTGCAAACGCGACAAAATGAAATACGTAAGTGTGTGCGACAAGTTTTATAGTTTTCTTGCTAGCCGATAGCTAGAGACGTCGGCAAACATGCAATATAAATGATCGGGTTCATTCATGAAATAATACAAAATTAAAATTCACTTACACGTTGTGTACAAGCATACATATGTACATACATACATATTGTGAAGAAGGATGCGTACGCAAGCAGCAGAGTAGAAAACCCCGTCCCGAGAAAAAGTGAACAAAATAATAATAAAACATTTAAGCTTTATTTATTTTCCGCTTTGAATGTGCTAAAGAACAAACTGATTCGGAATCGCGTTAGTACAAAATTAATTAACTGAACAACCAAGCGTTAGTAGTCAACGCAGCAACATTTCACAAATTAGTTCTCTATGTGTTTATACCTTATTTCTTCCAGTCAACGATTTTTGCTGATCCAATTGTCGTTATTCTTTTTAATGCATAAATTAGACCAGAAACATAAAATCTATAAATCTAGCTTTGTGCATTTGCCTGCATGGCATTCTCGCCAAGTAATTTGCTTTTCAGTCAAGTTTTGGCTAAATCAATCTACAATAATCTAAATTTTTATAGAGGAAAAAAATTAGCTTGAACTCGAAAACAATATATCGCACGTTTAATATAATATAGAGATGTTTTGATTGGTATGAATTGGATAGCGAAATATTAATACTTGTAATTTTATGCACACAGAGTGATTCACTTAAAACTGATGCGTCTCGCACATTCTTTAGCGGAAAATGTCAAGGTAATATACCAATTCAAATAAGTAAAAATATTTGAAGTTGGGCCATTAACAAAAGAAACGAAAAAAAATATAAACGTGGTAATAAACTCCATCTCCATTTACTGTGTATAAAAAATTTGTTTGTTAAAGCCACGTTGTTCTTTGCAGCCATGCACTAAAAAGAAAACAAAACAACAACACACATACATTTTTTTAATTGGATTTCAAACCTTTGAAAATATTGGAAAAAGCGCAAGCAAATTGTGAACCGCTTGCGCATTATCTCTCTTTTTTTTGTTAATAGNGTTTATGGTCCGATTTGGTTTGAATTCGGCGTATGTAGTTGTAAATACATAGATTTCCAAAAAATTTACTCTGAATTGGCACTGAAGTCAAAATATAAAGTATATTCGGCATAAAATGCTGGTTTTATTTGCTTTGAAAATTCAATTAAAAGCAATATTAACAAAAATATAACAATGGTTCTATTGTTTTCATTTTTCGGCTAAATATAGAGCTAATTATGTGCTATACAAGGGTGTAAAAAAAAGTAACAGAAAACAAATGTTTTCCTTTTCTGTATCTCATTGAAACGTACGACTGTCACGCATGTGACGTATGGAAATACCCATATAATAATCAGCCTGCAGCCTCAATTTTGGTAAAATCAACTAGACACTGTCTGGTCAAAAATGAAGACTAATTACGGTGTTCGCATGAGGCGATTTTCCAGGCAATTTTAGAGGCGACTAGTTGAATACCGTATAAGAAACGCAAATCTAATCGCATTCATAACTGTAAAATGCTCAATATTTTCAGATACAAAAAAGTGGCAGCATTTACATATGCAAATACATATCGTTTAAGAGCGCTGAAGCTGAACATTCGCACATTGGGGCAAATGCTTTTTGAACCAAATTCTGATTCAAGTTTTGGTTAGGCGCTTAATCAGACATTGGGCAAACGGTATTAACTGTTTCTGACACTGCTGTTGTAGCTATTGATTAAATGTTTCCGTTAATGGAAGCAGATGCGATCTTCTTCAGACAACAGTCACTTAGGCGATATTGATGGCGGCCATTACCGACGCCTACGTTCGAAATGCTTGCATGTAAATCGACATTATGCGATATACATATTTACACATTTTCAAAAGCCGTTGTTAAACTATTTTTGTATTGAACTTTATTTGAGTATTTGTTTTTTTTGGGTTTAACGAATTTTTTTAAGCCGACCAACAAAGTAGAAAAAATATACGTTTTTTATGTGAAATTTTAGCACATTTCGGCTAACTTTGATGTTGAAAATCTCAAAGCGTCTGTTAACGCATTTTGCCAATGTCGTTGGTGTAATATCTGCAATGCAGCCAATAGTTTATTAAGTTTTTCCTTGTTGTTTTTCTTTAATAAAGTTAATCGTTTTTCGAGAGTAACTTAAATTTTGCTGTTAAAATATTTCGTAAATTCTGTTTGATGTTGATACATATTTTATTTTGTTTGATATTTATGTATTTGTTCTTATAAATGTTGTTGATTGATTTGTAGCTACATATACATACATATCGCTCATTTACTTCAATAGTGTCATAATCAAAAATATATACAGTCAGTCAGTCAATAAAGCTTAGGTACAGCGAATTTTTTCCAATATGGGCAACTATTTTTTAAATATTTTATTTTTCGCTAACTTTGTATAAAAATATGGTTAATTCTACAACCAAATCCCCAATAAGCAGAGTTCCAAACTTCGTGCCAAATCAAATAAAATTTTGCAAATTTTCATTCAAAAATTTGCACTTATTCTTTACACTCTTTAGAAAAAAGTTGAGTATGCAGCTTTTTAGCCGATTCAATTTTTGTATAATAAATTATCGAAAATTACTTTATATGGCAAAAATGAGCGACGCCTTTAACAAAAAAAAATGCCAAAAATCAATGGTAAGTTCTAGCTACATCAGACTTGTACTTTATTATACTAAAATTGAGTGGGCTAAAAAGCTGCATACTAAACTTTTTTCATAGGGGTGTAATTAGAAAGTGCAATATTTTAATGAAAATTTGCAGAATTTTCTTTAATTCTGTACAAGGTTTGGAGCTGTGATTTTTGGGGTCTACGTTGTAGAATTAACCATATTTTTATAAATATTTGCGAAAAAAAATAATTAAAAAACAGTTGCCCGTATTGTAAAAAAATCGCTCTACCTAAGCTTTATTGATTGACTGTAAATTTTGAGTTAAGTATGCAGAAATTACCGCTACCTCTTCTTTTATGTTGTGTAAAAATGTCATAGCTGTATCGATTACCAGTAAACTCACTAAAACAAAATATGTATTCCATTTTTACTATGGGAGTATATATGTATACACTATGGAAGTAAATGAGCGATATGTATGTATATTTAAAATAGTTTAAATATCGCAACTAAATCTCCAGCAGTAAAGTAAATGAAAGATACGAAATGTCCTAATTATTTTATTTGATATTTTTGACCATTTAATTGCGAGAAAAATTTGCAATTTTCCAATTTCCTCTTTTTGAAAAAAAAATGCGCAAACGTTCGTTTATTTTTTGTTTTCTATTTGTAACGGTGTTTAATTTCACTTTCCCTCCATTATATTAATTTCCAATATACCACACTTGTGATAAAGTGTTACTTTATTTTTGTTTTAGCTTAATTGTGTTGGAAAAATAGAACTACGCCAAAAAGTATATTCCGCAAACTTTGTGTAAGAAATTAATTCAGTAAATAAGCACGAAAAATGTTTCAAAAATTATTTCATAATTTGTTCTACTTTTTTTTCTAAAAACAAATGGCTAATCTTAAATTATGCCTTTAAATATGATGAATGAAAAGAAAGGCAAAAATCAAGCTAAATTGGTAAATAGAAAAAGAATAAATCTTACAATTAAAAAAGGGAAGCATATTAATTATGGTAGTAAAAGTATTTAATTAAGTAACTACTATAATTACTAATAATAATTTAATAGAAACGCGCACTGTATTTTGATTTATAATACATAAATGTATGTAGGTACCAATTTCATCTATATAAATATGTATATTTAACGAGTATATAGTGTTAGTGACATCTATAGAATTGTGTGAATGCGACTAGGCAGCAACTGAATATGTTTGGAAGCGCGATTGCACTAAAACAAAGTGAGAACATGTACATAAGAGCGTTAGGCAAAATTTTGTGAAAACAAAAAAAATTGAAAAGTGAATGTGGGCATGCCGAACAGAGTTAAGCGCTACTACAGATAAACACATGCAAACACATACACATATAATATACATACATACATGCATTGTATGTATAAACTGTAAAACGAATAGCGTTTCCATACAATTGTGTATCTATGTATGGAATTGTTGGTTGTTCAAGTGTATACATTCTATTATGTTTTCATTTTTTAGTACAATATGTATTCAATTGGGTGAGCAATTTTCACATGATTTTTTTAACCCGTGAATAGCTCCCCTAATAACAATACCCCTTCAGTACAGTTGCGTCACTGCAACACTACACTCAATAAGCTATCACCGCAGTCTTTAAGTAGTTGCATACATGTCCATACATACATACATATGAATATGAATTCTATTAGTCAATGAAAAATAGTCTATTTGAAGCATACATAATACATACTACACACATACATACATGCAACAAATATGTATGTACATAAATAAATAGTGCCCTTACAGATAATTTAGTATGATTTCGAATTATGAATAGGCGAGCGTTTTTGTTTTTTTTAAAAAGTTAGTTTTGTTTTATTTTTTTTTCTGTTGATTATACCTATAAAGAGAAAAGAATGTCTACATATTATACATATATTCATTTTTTTCCACAAAGCGCATATTCAAGTGTTTCTCTATAGTCAGCTGCGATATTTCGCTTATATTAACGGATATTAACCGGATATCGGGATAACAACAGAACGGATATCCGCATTTTGTCCGCAGGCACTGATAGTCCCAGCCCTACTATCGACCGGAAAGATGTCCATTTGTTTAAATGATGTAACAGACAGACAAGCTCTCTCGTCCTCCTTACTCTAGACCGGTGATGGGCACCGCCTTGCCGGCGGGCAAAGCTCTTTTAAGCTTTCTGTACATTTTTTATAGGCGCGCGCAGAGTAAAAGCTGTATCTGCCCATCGCTGCTCTAGCGTCTAGACGAGTGTATAAAAAAAAAAAAAGCTTTAAAAAGCTCTGCGCGCAGGCAATCCTTTAATCATTTTTTCACCCCCACTCCACCAGTACGCGATCAGGAAAATTATAGTTTTGGCTCACCCAGCAAGTATTGAGCAAGCGATAATAACGCTAATAGAAAGGCTTCACATATACAGAGTGTTGACAGTTGAATTGTATGTAGCATTCTTTTTACGAAGGGTTTAAAACTCGACAACTTCAATTGCAATGCATTCGAACAAGACGAATGTTCCGTAAAGCATCAGCAAAATTTATTACATTGCATCGTATTTTGAAATACATCAATACGGTAGTCGGTACACAGTAAAAGAGAGAACTGTGCATTAATAAGAATGTTGATGCCTTTTGACCTTTGTATTTGGTGCTATGACGAATGCCAGTAGAAGGATTTTCTCTGATAATTTTCAATTGAATTATAATTGATATGTATTAATTTTATTAATATGGACAAAAATGGATCGAAGGAAAATGGTTACAATTTTCTTAAATATTTGAACGATTTTTGTGATTGTATTTTCGACAAAACTGAAAAAACTATAAATAATTATGCATTTGGCGCTAACTTTATCCATTTTATTTGCGTGAGCTCACCATTAAAAAATAAAATACAAACCGCTGACCTTATGAAGGTAATCACTATGCAATGTTGTTCGACGTGCCATCTGATGCTATAAAAATACTGTAGTCAAACTGTATCGATACTTTGCAGTGGCAACTATTTATACCTTTCATGAAGATGAAATGCTACAATAACCTTGGTGCGATGTTTGTAAGTACAGGCAGAAGAAGAGACCCATACAAAAGTTTTCAAAAATGTTTAGGAGGACGAGTTGAGTCGATTTACTCATATCTGTCTGTATGTCTGTTTGAACGCAAACAAATCGCTCAGTCTTAAAGATCCCCAACTGAAATTTGCAACGAGACGTCTTTTTTATAATGTATTAAAAATGTGTTGGAACCCTGTAAGACCGGACCAATGCAACACACATAGCTGATATTTTAGATATGAGATTATGCGTTATAAATCCGTCATCGTCATTTAAGCAGCTAAGAACATGAAATTTTGCATTCTTATCAACCAAGAATAGACGTGAAGTTTTGCTTTAAAACTGCTTCATTTTTACTGGCCTATTACGAGGTCTACTAAGAAAATCGTCAAGTTCGATAATGCTTTATAAATATACATATCGCTCATACTAATATTTGTTAGTTATGAGTTTTTGTGATGTGACTAAAAATTGAATGCCACTATTTGCGTAGTAAACAAAAAAAAAAAAATCACTGTGAAAAGCATCAAGATCAAACTATTATAATATATGTAGTATAGCTCCCAAACATCTGATTATTTAAAAATAAGTTTGAAGTTCAATATCTGTATTTATGTTCATGAATGGTATGAAACCGCAGACGGCACTGTTCTTACTTGCTTTTGATTGTTTCTATGCTACTTTTTCTTCCCATACGATTGTATTTTGTGAAGTAATATGAGCTTCTTAAAAGTTTCTGTTACCAACTCCAAAATAAGATGCGCTTATTGATACCATTGCAAATATTTTTTTTTTTTTTTTTCAATTGTATATAAGTTGTCTTCACATAAACAAAATATATGAAAATGCCTACATATGTGTGTGCATACTACATACAATTATTATTAATATTTTAAATGCTAAAACTAAATGTTTATGTAAAAACGAAACTGTTTTAAGTTCTTTAAAAACATGTAAAAGTGTAAAAAAAAAAATATTGGCGAAAAAGTCGCACATTACATAAAACTATGTAAATGGATAAAATCAGCAAAAAATAACTAAAGCGATATTCGTGTAAATACATATGTATATGAAATAAGTTTTTATAATTAAGAATTAGGTTGCAACAAATTCTCAAAACGAAAACGAAAAAACGTTAAGTAGGGAACAATGTACATATGTACCTACCTACATACATACTACTCTACTCCCTATTACGGCACATAGTAAGAGTCAACGTGAAGTTGATCTTTAAGTTATTGGCAACGCTCTCGGCAATTACACAGACAAGTAAATGTAAAGCGAGTCAATTTTTGTTGTAAACAACTTAGGCAAGAATAATTAAAAAATACAAGAGAAACGTGTCTGAAAAATCTTTACGGTAAAAGTGCGTGCCTCCGGCAGATTCAATCGTAATGCGTAAAGCAAAGGTAAATAGAAAAACCCAAAACTTTGAGGAAGTGGAAGCGAAAAAAAAAATCAAACGATAAACCTTTAAATTGAATAACGAATCTGCCTTGTAAACAGTGTAATTCGCACTCAATTGTAAGAGCAAATAAAGTACATAGCTAGCTGGCCGATACCCATGGAAACTTAGCGTAAATGCAGTCGACTTACTTGGTGTTACTAAATTTGAAGTTGTTGACGTTTTTTTTTTTTTTTTTTAATATTAATGAAATAATTTGTGTGTTAAATTGATCGAAATCAATTGAAAAAATATAAACTAAAATTTAATTCAAAATACTTGAAGACAATTAAACAAAAAATAAATCCAAGAAAAAATGCAACTAAAAATACAAAAAAGCTTATAAAAAGCGTGCGTATGATTGAGAATTTGTGTAAAAGCAATTGGCAGAGGCAAGAGAGTTCTTAAAGCTGTTGGGGCTGTCAAAAAATGAGTACAAGTAATTTTTAAACAAACGATCAATGCTCATAGAAAAATTTTGGGGGACCGTTAGTTTCTTTCTTCATGATCCAATAGCCGGAACTAAACCAAATTAGTACGGGAATTATCGGAAAAAATATTCCGACGAACTGATAACCTCCTCAATTTTTTGAAGTCGCTCAGAAAGGATTAAATGAACGAAAAGTTTTTATTTTGCATAACAGAAAAAATGCTGACTCAAAAGAAAGCCGTTAAAAATGTATGTGAAACATTAAAAAGAAAGTGCTGTATGTATTTATGTACATTCGTACCATAAAATTGAGTAGCGTTTAAAAATGTGTAAAAATTAATGCAAACTGTGTGTGCGTGTGTGTGTATGCAAGCATTCGATTGTGTGATATTTTCCAAAAATTTATGTAAATAACGAAAACCATGTTTGTATGTATGCTAAGTAAGTATGGTAATTAAGGTTAGCGATAGGGATACTACTGTACTAATATCGAGAAGAAGAAAAGTAAAAAGTAGTAGGTATATGGATAGAAAAAGGCAAGCAAATGTAAAAGCAAATTTAAATTCAAAGTTACCATTAAAAACGGCGCACGGATATGAAAATTTGTTAAAGGAATATCCGGGGCATAGACATATTAGGCTACAAACAATTTATGTATGCATGCATATGTAGATTCAAAATGGCCGCATAGAAAGCATTAAAAAAATCGTACATACTTGTATTTACATGAGCAGAAATGTGAAAATCAGAGGTATTTGCTATATGTAGTCATACATATGTACATATGTATGTACATGCGTAAAACATGTAGAATTGAGAGAGAGAAAAAAAAACATCTAGAGCGAAGAAAATTTTGTTTTACGTAAAAATCTGAAAAAGCGTTCAATACTTGAGTTGTGTAAAATTATAAAACTAAATGCATATAATGTAAAATTAAAATCAAATAGTATATAATTTTTTTCAAAACTCTTAGTTGAGACAGACTCCAAAAACTGATGGGTGTAAAAAATGCGTAGTTTTTTTTTTACTCTCCACAGTCCAAAATTTTTCTTACAGTGTAGCTGATTATTTGTTGCAAAAATTGTTGAATTCAACAAAAATATTTTCCGAAGACCTTGCTTTAACTCAATTTTAACCCTGTAAGTGCTTCGTGCGGGATTGTTAGTCGAAACAACTAACACCAACTTTAAATTTAAATAACAAACATAAAATAGTTAAAAAGGAAAACACATTTTATGATTTTTAGTTCTTTATGTTTTTAAAACACTTTAACAAAATACTAAATACATATTCTTTTTCTGTTACATATAATAAACAAAAAAGGTCATTTACCTTTTTTTTACTTCAGAGAGAGGTACGCAGAGAAACACGATTTCTGTTAGTCGAATCGACTAACGAAGCACGCCCAGGGTTAAATAATAATATTAGATTTCAACAAAGTCCATTTTGCCAGAGTAAATAGCAGCAATGTTGTTAAAACGGAGCGGCAAATGTTTTTTTTTTTTTTTTTTGAAGCAGAAAATGAAAATAAAAAGAAAGAAATAAAATAATAATTAAAAAAAAAATAGAAAATGTAGTTTATAAGCAAAAACCAATAACTAAATGCATAACAACAATGCATACATATGTATACATGTGTACATATTAAAAAACTGTACATTCGCTTCAATTCTTGATTGGATTTGAAAAACTTGAAATTAAAATTTGTTTCACCCAAAGCGTAATAGTAAAAAAAATTTCAAGCGCTTAATACTGCAACTACTTGCTACTACGAATCTGTGTAAACCTGCTTAAATATACAAATGTATGTATGTATATGTTTTCAATAATTAAGAGTTATACACCTTATCCAAAAACAAACTTTTTTTGCCAGTATATAATAGCGATCACTTAAAATTATAGCTTTTTATGTTAACAAATGATTTTCTAATGCAACTGCTGCATAGTAGTTAATTCTATTATTTTTAAACAAAAAAACAAAGCAAAAAAATAAGTTGCGCCGGTAATGCGAACCCTCTAATATATATGAATACATACATACATAAGTAAAATAAAAGTGTGCAAAAATACATTATTATTTTTCGAGAAATATTTATTTATATACATATGTATATGTATGTATGTGATTATAATTATGAATAAACTAATGCTAAGTTGTACCTATAAAAAGAAAAAGGCAACTTCAAATTTCAAAATATATAAATGAGGTTCAATATTTAAAAAATTTCAAAAGCAACTTTAAAAAAAAAAATACAAAAAAAGGATACAATTTAAATGCTGAAACAGCTAAGAGGGAATGTAAACATAATCTTTTGAAAGCCATGCAATGCGCCAACGAAAACATTTAACTTTAATTTGTTAACAAATGTTGGCTCTTGAAATTTTCTTATGTATCAGAAGAAGAAAGTATAAACAAATTAAAAAAAACTTGCGCTTGCAATTAATAATGAGATAATTAATTTAATGAATAAAAAAATTCTAAATAATAAAAGTTGTACACGATAACTTCATCATAAAAAAATATAATTAATAATAAAAATAAAAATACAAAAAATACAATAATAAGTATGTAATTAAACAGCATAAATGTGTCCACATTATTAACTGCAAGTTTGCAAAAAAAATCTCATATCTACATGCATATGTATTAGTTCAATTAATTTTTTCTAATATCTCAGTTTTCCTTTGTTACATAGAATTGAAAAAAGGAGAAAAATCGTTTTAATTCAAACTATTTTAACTTTAATTCAAACATCCACTTTCCGTTTCCTATTTAATAATTTCTCAACTGAATTGATTTGTAAAATGCAATTGAATTGCATACACCGTGCGAAAAAACCAAAAAATTTCAAAATACACGAAGCTGGGAGTAAAACTACGTTTTTGTTTTTCTTTCCAACGTTAGGGGTTTTTAAAGTACTTTGAAATTTCTGAGAGAAAAGGTAAATACGCAGTTTTACTATGTATATTTAGCCCCTAGTTTCAAGAGTATATAGTTTTTTTTTTTTGTGTATACATTTTACTGTCGCATGGGGATATATATACATGCATACTTACAGACTCGTGTAACTTTTATGTTTAAAACTCAAAAGGAAAGCTAAGGAAAATTGTTCACAATTTTTAAGCGAAGAAAAAAACCAAAAAAAAAATACACAAACTTAAATAGAAAAACGGCCTGTATGAAAAAAAATCAGTATATCTACCAGGTTGCAGCTTAGCCAATTTTCTGCAAAATGGCAGGCAAGAAATTTAAAATGTCCTTAAAATAATTATTTTCTCCTGCAAAAAGAACAAAAAAAAGAAGAGGTTGCAATTTGTTAGCATAACTAATGAAGAATTAAAGAAATAGGTAGGTATGTAAAACAACAACAACAACAACAATAAAAACCCCTAAACAATTGTAATAAAAAATTGAAATCCCGATTGAAAATTAATAAAATTGCAGTTTCCTCGCCATAATGGAGGAAATCTGAGAAAACCAAACAAATTATTTGTCTATTTCATTTAATTGGTGGGGAAGGAAGGGTAGTTTGATTATGTCGTTGAAAATAGACCAGGGGGCTACTCTATAATGCGATGCGACAGACAATCGCTACAGCGTATTACTTAAGATGTATTTGCCTATCGCATCGCATTACAGAGTAGCCCCCCCCCCCCCCCCCCCCCC
>NW_016161016.1:18683-24429 GCF_001687245.7 Rhagoletis zephyria
TTAAAAAAAAAAATTGGCCTTACGGATATACGGAAGCGATAGAATTACTTTGCTGATCATTTACTCCTTTTTACTTTCATTGGAATGGACTGATTTTAATGGCTTCGAATTCAGCGCCCCCTTTACATTTACATATGTGGAATAACAACCACACAGTTCCAATTTAACCTTTGGCCCGAAACGCTTCGTTGCTATGGAAACACACCACGTCTTCCTTCGAATGCCAGTGCTATGGCAAGGTCTTATGGGAAAACCCCTTCCTAAAAGCGTTGCATTTAAAGGCGCTCCTCATTTAGCCGACTGAGATCTTTGGAAGCATGCATAGATCATACAACTTCAAGTGCAGATGAGTTTATTTCGATTTTTTACGCTAAATAATTCATTATGACTTTTTTTATTAAATATTTAATATTTTTTTATTTTAGGTGGTGGTAAGGTTAGATGGAGTATGGCCCCGTGCGCAGAAGTTCACGTAAGTGAGGAAAAGCTCTTGACTGCCATTCACCTGGGTGTCGAGAAGTGATTATTTTGCGGACGGTTCAAATCGCAGCGGACTACGTCCGGGTATTTATATCCACTTCTCCTCTGGGTAGTGACCAAATACCCGTTTGAGAGCGAGATATAAAGTGAGAAGGCATAAAACCGGGACTCGAATCGTCACATACGATATCGTATTACTCGTCACGTAAAAACACATTTTTCGGATTATGACATACGTGAACGTACTTTATACCCCATTTAGCTTATACGACTGGCGGTATCACGTAATTTTCTTTTGTATGGTTTTCGATCCGTGAACGGATGTTACGATTCGAGTCCTAGGTTCACATACGAGATCGTATTACTCGTCACGTAAAAACACAGTTTTCGGATTATGACATACGTGAACGTACTTTATACCCCATTTAGCTTATACGACTGACGGTATCACGTAATTTTCTTTTGTATGGTTTTCGATCCGTGAACGGATGTTACGATTCGAGTCCAAGGTTCACATACGAGATCGTATTACTCGTCACGTAAAAACACAGTTTTCGGATTATGACATACGTGAACGTACTTTATACCCCATTTAGCTTATACGACTGACGGTATCACGTAATTTTCTTTTGTATGGTTTTCGATCCGTAAACGGATGTTACGATTCGAGTCCAGTTTATACAGCGTGACTTATCACGTAATTTTCTTTCGTATCGTTTTCGATCCGTGAACGGATGTTACGATTCGAGCTCTGGGCGTTTTACGTGACGAGTAATACGATATCGTATGTGAGGATTCGAGCCCAGATTGTCGGAGGAATCAGGAGTTTTTGGCGGAGCGTGTGGGAGAGGAAGTGGTTATGTCGCAGTGTGGTCGTGTTTGTGTAGGGTTGCTCGGGCTCAGGCCAACCAACGTAGATGATTTTGGCAGTGCCATTCGATCTCTATTTTGGAAGATTAATACTAAAAACCTGAAGTGTACCCTAGATTATTGCCTTAAAGAGCAAATATTTAATTTATTTAATATGATTTTAATTATAACACATATTAATCGTGAACTCCTCTTAAACGGCTCGACCGATCTTTATGAAATTGTGTATGTATATATGGTAGGAATGGGAACCGGATGTAAAGTATATTTCATAACGCTAGGTGCAGGGGGCGTAAATGGCGGAGTTGAGCTGTCAAAAAAGTGTCAAACAGCTCTTGAGAAGTTCGAATTTTCTCCTCCCACACTTTTGGGGAAAATTGTGCTCCCTGGGAGTTAATTATTCGAGGATTTCTTTTTCAGGAGAAACAAATTCCCGCAGAACATACTCCCTGGGAGTATTCAAAATTGGGCTGATAAAGTCGTATGCTTTATGGATATTTTATATTTCCCTGGAAGCGTTGTATACATATAGACACAAACCTTTGGATTTGTAAAGATAGAAACTTAGCATGGCATTTCTACAATCCCATTTCTGATCGATTTATTTGAGGAAAATTGTGAAATTTTACTTCATAACGCAGCATTATCATAATTCCACCGATAAATAAATAAATAAATAACTAGGGTATATGTATCTCTAATCGTTATCGAGTCAATGACGAAGGTAGAGCACTACATTAGAATTCGATTCGAGAACGATTAGAGAAACAACGTAAATTCAAATAAATGTAAATAAGCAATATTCCAAATGAATGAATCATACATTTTTTTTTAAGTTCAAATATTCATTATTATTTTATTGTAAATACATTTAATAAAAATTTTACAAAGCGTTTTATTTAATAAAACAAAATAGCAGTTTGAAATTCACATTCGAATCCCATTAGATATCAACATTAGAATTCGATTAGATAATTAATATTTTCTCGAGTCGAGAACTATGTCCCATTTTTGTTGAGATAAACTTTTTTGTTTACTTATTCTTTAGAACGTTCCTGATGATATGTAAACGTATATTTCAATGGCATTCTGTTTATTCTGGTTGTGAAATGGCTTTATCCGGAATGTATAAAGAAACGCAGCCAAAATATTTCATACATAATGCGCGTTCCTTATCTCCCAGAAATAGTCAGAAAAAGTCCGAAGTAGTCAGATTTAGTCCAAAAAGCGTTCCTTAACTCGGAAATGACAGCAAAAATGAGAGAGCAACAGTCAGTGAGAGCGACTCTCATCAGTCCGAAGTAGTCAGATTTAGTCAGAAGAATTTTTTCTGGCAAAATCCTGAAAAGTGTCAAACTCAACTGAATTTAAATTAACGGAAATTAAAGAATACGCAAAAAGTGAGAATAATCTAAAAATTAAAAGAAATGAATTGAAATTGGAAGGAGGCAAAAATTAATTGATATAGCAAGTGTTTATTGTGCTTGTGCTTGTGTGAATGTGTTTTGTACATACATTTCTGTTCTTATTTGACGTTAGTTTTGTTGTTGCTATTCTTTGGACTAAAAATTTGGTTTTTTGCGTTCCTTTACTTTTCCTGTTACTCTCTTTTAGTGAGCGCATTTTGCTTACGCTCTGGCATTTTGACACTTTTCAGATTTTAGTCCAAAAAGATAAGGAATGAACCTATAATTAAAAATGTGATTTATTCTATTGATAACTAGCAAATACCCGGCTTTATTCAGTGCGCCTTAACCTCACGTCTTCACCTTCTACTGATTCTTTAAAAAAAAGCTGTGTTAAGACAGAAATATCAGGTGGAGACCCCAAATTTCCACTGTTAAACCATATCTGTCTGCCAAATTTCTTACCATCGCTGTCAACATCAGTTGTCATTTTGTAGTTTGACAACTCAGTTTTAATTTTACCGCGCCATCTACATTGGATACAGATTGATCTGATTGGTTGATGCCTTTTCGTGGGGTTAAAATATAAAAAAAAACATAATAATAAAATAAAACAGATTTGAAAGCTTTATGATGGTGCGTAAAGTTAGGGTTTTAGTCAATATATTTTCGAAGGTATTTAAACTACATACATATCGTGCAATTTCTTCAAATGTATATTATTATTATCACTTTAACTAAATACAAGTTTTCATATAGGTGGCAACCCGCTGGAAAATATTTTCAGCGGTAAACTTCATGAACTATTGCCAAATGTCCGGGTGTTTACCCGCCGGGTTGGGGGAAAAAATCTGCGCGCTGCGGGTTTGCCATTAATTTCTTCGAGTTGCGACTAAAAACTTTGAGATCCTCCGATATACTGGAAATATGTACGACTAACAATAAGTTGTTTACTTTTTAATTTTCGTCTATGGTGAAAATAATATATTCTGTAAACACATACATTCGTTATTAGTATGCATTAGAATCGCCCGTCTAGTGCCATTTAAAATATTTTAACAACTTTGGCATTGTTTAATCTATTATCGATTTGCTACTTCATTTCAAAGAAAAATATCTGATTTATAAACCCGCCTTAACGTCCATCAATTTAATCACTTGATATCACAGTGGGAACAACTTTTTTTAGCGTGTGCGGACTTCAGAGAATCGCTGAAGGTAATTGGTGAAATTCTGCCTATGCCAGTAAGCAACGAGTTTTTTAAGGTATTTGTCAAACAGTTGAACCCATCCAAGAAAGAGAATGAGGGTAAAACTCATATTGTCCCAATTTGGTAAGCCTACTCACAGACAATGTGACAGATTAAACAAACCAGAGATGTTTTCTGTTTTGTGAGCAAAGGAACCTACCAAAATATTAAGCGTCCTACCATCCCACCAACGAGAAAAACCCACCAGTTTTGGTAAGAAAAGCGGAAAACGGCAATCCTGGCTTTTTGTTGCAGTCAGAATTGCCGTTTTGATACAATAGTACCATATTTGATACTTTTTTGTTCACAATTGCCCCATTTTGAGACTTTTGGCTGACGGAAATGAATTTTTCAAAACTATGAATAATGTTACTAGTTTAAAGGCAAAAAATATTTTCTTGTTTTGTTGTTGGTTTTGATCGCCAATGTGTACCATACATAAGGCAGTGTTACCAACTCGCCGGATTTCCCCAAAATTAGGGGACAATTTTGTAAACAGAGGATTTTTTGGGGGAAAATTTTTTTAGGGTATTTTTTAGGGAGAAAAGATTTCTGCGTTCTATTGATTAGTTGAATTTAATGTACTGGGTGGTGTAATTTTTCTTACGGAAAATAAAAATCCAACTTTTATGAGTAAAAAAAAAAATTGTTTATCGATTTTTAACTGAAGTAATTTAATTGCAATATACATATGTCTATACATACATACATACATATGTACATAATAGTTGCATGGTTCACGATTTGCCGGTTTTACAGGATTTGCAAGAACAGCTGTTTTCTCCATTAATAAATCTTATTGTAGGTGGTCACCTGGAACGGCTTCCTAAAAAAAACTCCAAATCGTGAAGCATCTGGAACGCCACTAACATTATATAATATTTTTTAATGAGTATATTTTTTCTGTACGGTAATGAAATGGTGTTTTTAGGGGATTTTTGGTGATTTTTTTTTTGTTGAAAAGAATTTCGTAGAAGCTTTCTGAGTAGTTGGTAACACTGACATCAGGTGCATTTCTATTTTGTTTTGCTCCCATATGTTTTTGTAAACTTTTTGTAGGAAGTGAGAACTCTTAAAACAAAGGCTGAAATTTACATTTAATTGCTTGAAAATGGGAAAAGAGCAGATTGCACTACCGGACGAGGATTTGGACTGGATTCAAATGCGTCAAGATTTCGGCTCATTCCAGCCCGAAACAACTAAGGAAAAAATGCTGCGCAAAATAAAAGAAAATCCGGCCGTGCCGATTGGTATGTAAGAATTGGAAGCACCGCCTTACCAATTATATAAGTTTATATTTTTTGACTTTAAACAATTCTTCACAATTTTCTTAGGTTGTTTGGTAACTGCCGGCGCCTTATCATACGGTCTATATAACTTTCGCACCGGCAATCGACGCATGTCTCAGATAATGATGCGTACCCGTATAGCTGCGCAAGGTTTCACAGTACTCGCTCTAGTTGCTGGCGTCGTCATGACGTACGATACCAAAAAATAAGCCATTTGGTCGGCGTGCTCTAAGCATATAATAGTTACGACTATGTAGATCATAAAGATTTCTTATTGAAATGTTAAGTTGTATGTTGAGAATTAAATTAATTTACTTTCATTCCTTTGTTTAAATAAATTATGCGCAAAAGAAAAGTACTCGAATTTATATATCATGCATAAGTGTAAAGTTCATATGTATGTATGTATGTACATATAGCAAAATAGCGGAAACGGTTGAGAATCATAGCG
>NW_016161016.1:24454-32378 GCF_001687245.7 Rhagoletis zephyria
TTTTGCAGATGGTAAAAAAGTTATAAGTTCCTATTCGAAATATGTTTAAAATATTTGAAATTTACTATTAAATAAGGTTTTTGTTGAAAACTAAGTAGTTTATATTTAGTTACAATCTATTATAGCACGAAAAATTGTGGTTGAAAGGGTAAGTTTATAAAAAGGCATTGAAGAGTGGCAACAGTGTAGTAAGCAACACTGAGGGCTCCAGTAATCGACAAAATTCTGCGTATACAGACTGCGTTTAAGTATACGTTCTGCGTTCTCGACTAATTTCAGCTTTCATGGAGTTTACCGCTGAAAATATTTTCCACCGGGTTGCCACCTGTATGAAAACATGTATTTAGTTAAAGTGATAACAATAATATACATTTGAAGAAATTGCACGATATATATGTAGATTAAATACCTTCGAAAATATATTGACTAACACCCTAACTTTACGCACCTTCATAAAGCTTTCAAATCTATTTTATTTTATTATTTTTTTTTTATATTTTAACCCCATGAAAAGGCATCAACCAATCAGATCAATCTGTATCCAATGTAGATAAAATTAAAACTGAGTTGTCAAACTACAAAATGACAACTGATGTTGACAGCGATGGTAAGAAATTCCGCAAGACAGATATGGTTTAACAGTGGAAATTTGGGGTCTACACCTGACATTTCTGTCTTAACACAGCTTTTTTTAAAATAATCAGTAGAAGGTGAAGACGTGAGGTTAAGGCGCAGTGAATAACACCGGGTATTTGCTAGTTATCAATAAAATAAATCACAAATTTAATTATGTATGAAATATTTTATGTAGTCTGGGGGACAATGCCGACAATAGGTAAATGGTTGCACTGGTAACAAGCACAATGCAACACTGAGCGGACGCCATCAATAGTTGAGTGGAGAGTCGAAGTCAAAGTGTAGAGTTTTCGTCGGTTTCCTCGTTTATCGTTCGTGTCGTTCGTTTGTCGTGCAATTTCTCTAAAAAATTTTTCAATTTCTCGTCTTGTGCGCAGAAAATTATAAAATTTTCACATTAAAAGTAAATTAAATTAGAAAACGTGGACATAAATATAAAGTGGAAACAATGTGCTTTATGTGCGTATAAGAATTATCTGTTTTTCGCAATTATTTTCCTTCGAAAATTGCATGTGAAAAAATTGGAAAATTTCGGCCGTTGCCGCAGCAGTTGGTGAAGAAAAAGAGCGAAAAGGAGGAAGCAAGGAACAGCAAAGAAAAAAGTTCATACAGTGGTAAAAAAGTATAAAGAAATGTGCATAGCTGCCAATGAAAAATACTAAGGAATCGTAAAAGTTCAAAAACTATTTACTTATCCGGCAAGAATCACTATTGTGTTTTTTGGATACAGCGTTCTCAAGTAAGTGATGGTGGAAAATATTACTTTTGACAGGATACGTAGAAAAAGAGAAGCGGGAGAAGTGCACGATTGAATATGTGTTTGTGTCGTTTTTACAAAGAGGTTAGCGCGCGGACAGTGTCGGCAGCTTTGGCTCTAGCAATTGAGTACGAAAGCGGCGCAGTCAGCGCAGCCGACAGCAGAGCCGTAGTCGATACCGCGCAATACTTCGCGCGGAGCACGCACCACTTGACTGCCATGTTTGTTACCCCACCACAATACCCGTACCCCACATGCGATTTTACCAACAAAAGCACGCAGGCTGTGCCATGTCTTCGCTTTGCTCCAACGTCGCGCAATGCTTTTGCTGCTCGGTGTTCCACTATCGCTTATTCTCCTTTTCTTGAATTTTTGCTCACTTATATTACCGATTGTGCCTGGGTGGCTGTGCTCCACATCGTTTGATATTTTTTGTTTTCCTATTAACGGCCAAAGAATATCGCGCGCTGAAAATCGCTTGAGTAGACAAAGCAGCAATAGCAAATGATTTATTGATGTTACCGGAATTGAAATTCGTTGTTTTAGTTTTGAATTTCGGCTTTGGCAATGAATCAAGTATTCTTAATTCTTGGGTAAATGTGTGTTATGGGCAGCAAAAAGCGCATGTGTATGCGGTTGTGGAGGGCGTAACAAACAAATACTTAACTCCAATTTGGAGAATAAAACACAGATGAAGATTAAGTCAAAAGTACAGTTAAACATAGCTATATACAATATACATTAAATCTTTGGAGATGGAGCAAAAGTGTATGGTTTTTGACAAACATTTGCAACAGATTTAGTTCGTGCGAAATTGTTGAGATTTTGGGATCAATATGGTATGGATTCTAACATATCTAAAATAGGTTCCTTCCACAGTGAAGATTGTGACGCAAGCGCACTAATTTAAATAAAAATTTATTTGCATCTACACACATATGTATGTGTATGTATGCATGCACATATATTATGTAGTACATCTTATATATTAGTTGTTGATGCCAATTACACACATGTCGTTATAGTATTTAACGATATTTGGATAAAGTTTTAACTGTGTATGTAGGCATGAGAAGACAGGTATTTAGTTTTTGTAGGAATGAATTGCAAATTTAACTGGTTTCTTAGTGGTACTAGACTCGTTTGTATTTTTGGATGGGCATGTGTTAATGTACGTATCGTCCCTGAACTGCAAAAGGCCGTAACTAACAAACAATTTAAAATTAAATTTTTGATTTATTACGTTGCATTTCATTGGATAAGTCCCCACATCGTTTTATGTAGGTATGTAAACAAAAATTTGTTAGTTATTTGCGGCTTTTGTAATTTCATGTAACTATGTATATCATATCGTCGTTTAAAGTACAAAACCGAGTATTAACAAAATGCAAAACCGCGTACCAAGATAGGGCGACTTTAAACAGCGATATACAGCTATTTTACTGAATACTTATAGATTGGCGCTCACCCATCATGTTAGTGATTGGCCGCGCTTCTTCTCAGATTTGTCGCGTGCGCCTTAATGTTGTAACACAAAGCGGAAGGACCTACAGTTTTACACCGACTCCTAACAGCGATTTTATTTTTATGAGAATCGGTTTTTCATGGCAGAAATACACTCGGAGGTTTGCCATTGCCTGCCAAGGGGCGACCGCTGTTAAAGAAATAAAAAAAAACGTATATTTTATGTTTTTGGTGTTAGTAGTGCGCACTGCTAACCACTGCACCACATCGGCCGCATTACTGCATTCTTATGGATTGATAAAACCATTGAACTTCATATGAGGCAGCCAATAAAATATTTATGTATTTATTTACATATGTACATTGTACATATGTACATACATGCCGCTGAAAGTGAAAATTGATTTTCGCTTTGTGTGTCAGAACCGATTTCTCTGCACATTTGTATGCATGAATCCGGATTACATAGACCGACCGGCATAGTTTTTTTTTGTATATTTTGTTTGAAGGACGGGGTGGTTGTGTATAATAGCTCTTTTAAACATTCGTTCACGTCTTCATTATTGGCAGTGTTGTCCTCCCTCGTAACAGAAAGCGATATACAAATGTGGGTGGTACTGGAGTGGCTTTGTTCAGTTTTAACCAACAAATCTGTTACTGCTCATCGACACGAATATCCTCTCGCGGTGCTTATTTCCTATGAAAAGCGTAGGTGGAGGTGATGTAAAATGAGGTAGCAGGGTAGCTGTAACGAGCGCCTGTGTATACTTTGTTGGAAGTGGGGATTGTGCAATTAAAGGGTTGCTTTTATGAAGAATATTAAGGTATGTGGAACATTTTACTTATGGTATAATGTAAACATGTTTTGTGTGAGTTCCTACTCGAGAGTATGATAGAAAATATAACAGTAGAAACGCTAAATTAAATTATTAATGTAATATCTCGATGACTTTAACGAAACGCGATTGTTTTGCATATTAATTAGAACTAGCTTTAGTGCAATGGATTCGCATAACATTCCATAGAGAAGTTTACCGAAGCCGCTTATCTTTCTTTATATGTATGTATGTATGAAATAATTCGAAACGTTACTGTTGCTGTATGCTGCACTCGTGACAAATTTAGTTAAAACCGTTCGATCGTCAACAATTTAACAATTTTGAAGAACTTAGTACCGTTTATATGTATACCTGGATCAACACCATAAATAATAAAACCAAAATCTCGCGTAAAACTGGTTTTTAAGCCAATTATTTATGCTTAAACAAGAAAAAAGAAAATAAATTCGATTCTTGCAACCAAAAAAACGTGGTTGGTGCAAGTTTCGCTTATATAAATAAAATTTGTGTCAGAAATATGTCTGTTCAGAACTTGATTTATATACACACTTATGTATGTATATTCAAATGTAAATATGTATGTATAATGTCATCCTTCTGACGCAAATGAGAAGAAAACCACGGGAATACGGAAATCTCGGTTCAATATCGAACCCTAACCGACAAAAAGATGTAAGCGACATTTTGATGCTCAAGGAACACTTTGGCATCAAAAAGAAAATTTTGAAAAAAATTTCGCTTATATCTATTTGGCGATATGTATGTACATACATATTAAAGTACTGCAACTTTATATGTTGAAATTTTGCTGTGAATCGCTGGTTTCCTTTTTTGAGTTTAGTTTTTCTGTATACTAAGCTTTATTCCTTAGATAATAAGGACCAATTGCTGAAAATTTCAAAGCAATCCGCTTATTAAAAAAAAGTTATTTTACTGTAATTAATAAAATGTCGTACATGCACTCGGGTTTTGATCGCCAGTGTATGAAGATTTTTAATTAGACAGTTTAGTAAATTTTACTTTAATAGGAGCCAGCAAAATTAAAAAAAAAAACTCCTCACTTGTGGGGGTGGGGGGAGGGGTTTCCTATGCAATAACGACACAATTCAAAATTCAAAAAATCAAATCCCTAATGTTAAGTGGCTTATGTCTCTAATCCTTTTCTAATCCATGTCTAATTCTTAATAAAGTAAGTAGTAAGTTTTACGTTTATTTTAATAAGCTTAGTCACTTTGAACATCCCGTCTAACATTTTGACGTTTTTTTTTTAACTATATATTTTGTTAAGTGCATGTATTTTTATCGTGAATGATCTGGAAATATGGTGGTCAGGCCATTAATTAAAAAAATTGATAAAACAATGGCCAATTTTCCGATCTGCCTTATTTACAAAACATCATTGTTGCCCACACTGTGCATATATGCATATTATGTATATATGTATGTATGTATGTACATATACGTATGTTTTTAAATAAGCCTTCTGAAATTAACATTTGTTTAGTTAATAAAATCAAAATCATGATCCCAAACTTCAATCGTAGGTTTTTTTCTTTTGGAAAATTATAAAACTATAGGTGGCCTCAAACAGATGCGATACTACCGATGTGATACGATATCATCGTATTTGATGCGATCATAATAAAAAGCAAAGGCCCTCAAGCAGGTGCGATACAATACCCTGCGGGGCTTCATCTTTCTTATGGCAATCTTTATATTCCGAATACTTCAATTCATATAATATTTGATAACAATTGACGAGCTAAATTATTAATTCCATTTCACTGCAATACAATTTTCGAACGCATATATATATCACATCTGTTTGAACACTCCCATATACCGTAGTGGTTTGTATTGATCGCATATCGTAAATTTTTGTACTGCAACGATACGGTAGTTTCGCATCTGTTTGAGGCCACCTTAAGTTGAGCGAAAACAAAAAGCAAAACCAACTAAAACTAAAAGAATCAAGATTGAAATGCGTCAAAATGAAAATAAGGGAACACGAATTTGGATATGAAGCAAAACTCTCTCGGAAGAAGATACCCAAGGAGGCGAATTCATACAAGGTAATAGCGGCACAAAAACAAAAAACTACATTAAGAAATTATACGCACTATGACAATCACACAAAAAAATGTGCAACAAACACGTCATTTTGACAATCAACACAATCCGCGTTGAAATCAGTTGCTCCGGTAATAGGCGGCATTTCAAGATGGCTCACGATATTCACGATTTGCAGGTTTTTGAAGTGAAACTTCTTAGTCGAGTTCGGAGATGGTTGCATTAAATATTTAACACCAAGTCATAAAATCCATATCGTTGGTTCGATTTTCAAAAATGAGGTGTCAAATGAAAGGCCATGGCCTTCGGGTGTACAACATAGCTTTAATTCCATGAAATAAATTGTCACATGTTAGAAAATCTATTTCAAAATTTCTCTGCCGCAGAGGGTTGCGTTAAATATTTAACACCAAGTCATAAAATCTGTATCGTTCGTTCGATTTTGAAAAATTAGGTATCAAATGAAAGGGGTTAACCTGTAGATGTGCAATATGGTTTTCGTTCTTTAAAGAGTTGCCATATATACGAAAATCAAATTCAAATTATTTATTAAAATAAATAAAGATAAGGATAAAGATAAATATAAGGATATAAAGACAAAGATATATATGTAGATATAAAGATAACGATAAAGATAAAGATGTAGATAAATATAAAGATAAAGATGAAAGCGAAGATGAAGATAAGTAGACTGTTATGATCGACCTGCAATTCTCGCAGGAGATTTCAACGTCAACTGAGCAGTCCACCACTCGAACGCACACTCGACTGGGCAGTCGGCCGAAAACAGGTTTCATTTTTGTATACATGAGAACTACGCATGATTGTGTTAGTGCATGTGGCACATGCAAACAAAACGAAATAGAAAACATGTTGCCTATGTGTGCGTGTCACTCCACCGTCAATCCGCGATTTTCGCGGACTGAAATGAGCGAGGTAAACTCGAACTCCCTTCCCCCTCTTATCCACACAAAACCGGTTTTAGACGGACTGAGCAGTCCAGTGTGCGGAGGCCCATTGAATACGCCTTGCAAAGAACCTTACATTTGTTAAAACAAATTAAAGTAGTTACAGGAAAAGTGATTTTTCGCGTTCAAGGTGACTTACTGTTTCGCTCTCACTCCTCTCTTTCAAGAGAGAAATTTTGACATTTACACTCAAAGCTCTCTGATACATGCAGTGTTGCCGTTTTGGTTACTTTTAACCAATTTTGGTTATTTTTTTCTTGCCTGTGCAGTTGTTAAGATCTTTCCCGTTTTGGTTATTTTTTAATATTTACTGTAGTTTTTAATTGACATAGGCCAGCTACACCTGTCGAGGTTGAGGAGAGTAGCAACAGCAGTGGCAGCCCCAGCAGTGAAACCAAGTAAGAATATTTGGAATGAATGTATTATTACTACTTACATATGTATGTATGTATTTGTTTTATAATATATGTACAGAATACATAATATACATGGTCGGCTAGACTACTTCAAATGAATACATACTTAGACAGTACATATATAAACACCTCGTATATGCGGAATCCAATACTACGTCATGTATGTACAATAAAAAGGATTTGTTTATTCTTTTCCCATTACTGTTTACTTTATTAATTTAAGTTAAGATTAATAATAATAATCTTATAGCAAGTAGGTTCAGTGAAAATACCATTCCACAGTTAAAAAAAAATCGGTTTTTTGCGCATTTGTAAAATTTATTTACCATCGTATACGCGGTACTACGTTTGGCGTATGCGAGGTATTTCGCTCTGAGCGACGATATAGTTAAATAAGTCCAATTTTTAATTGTTTAGTCTTAATCTTAAAATATATACAATGTGGTTGTTCACGCTGATTAGGTATATCATTGATTCTTACAATGAAGTTGGAAACTATGTACCTTTGTACTTAATTAAAAACGTCATTTAGAGTCTGGTAATGTTTACGAAGATATTAACATTCATTCATATGCATCTAATACGGGAAGACTGATATTCTAAAATATGTATTTACATAATTACAGCTTTAAAAGTATTTACTTTTCAAAAATGCAAATAAAAATTGATTTTCTGAATTATTAATCTAATAAAAAAGTTGGTTATTTTTCCTTACATTTGGTAACTTTTTCGTCTAATCTTGGTTAGAAAGTTCTTTGAGCGGCGGCAACACTG